>NC_052511.1:47531081-47558581 GCF_014356525.2 Nilaparvata lugens | reverse complement strand
TCCTTTATAGAGGGCAGTGGCAAGACATAGAATCGGCTTCACTTTTCTCCTATCTTTCTCTACTGCTATTATAAAGTGGTCCTCACTATCCTATACTATTAAACGAGCAACTCCTGTTTATATGTTTGGATGTTTAGATGTTTATATGTTTGTATTTCACCGGATCTCGAAAACGGCTCTAACGATTCTCACGAAATTCGAGCCCCCCCCCCTTAATTTGAAACACAAAAAAATATTATAACTTATATACGATAATTTATTTTTATTTTCAATAAGCTGTGCTTCTATACTTCCGACTACATTAGTATTATAGTTTATAGTGGAATTTTAAGAATACATTATGATACCTAACAATATTCAATATTTATTTTTTTCAGAGGTTGGACTAAAATACAATTCAATTGCTAAAATAAATATAGTATATAGTCCAACATTTATTAGCTTCAAAATTATAATATTGTGGTGTGTTGTGTTTTAGATACATAGGACAATATATTTCTTTGTATAAGAACTATTTTAAACCAAAGATTTTAAATAGGACTTTATAGCCTCTATTATTTTTCTTATTTTAACAACTGAAAACTAGCAGACACTTAAGTTTTGAATTAATTTTATACAAAAATATATACAAAGGTACAGGTCTTCTATATAAACTATAATAACGCTAAAATGGAAAAGTGAAACCTGCTCGAAAAGAAGGAAAACTAAAAAATCTCTCCGAAAGAGTGATTTTCATTCTTTCCATTTTAGCGTTTACACATGCCAAAAACCTGTGTTTTCAAGACTTAAATTGGCAAAATTTTCCCGGGGAGTACCCCCGGACCCCCCTTCTACTGGGGGTATTCCATACCCCCCAGGCTCCCCGGTAGTTCAGCCCACTCAAAATATTCTTCTATATACGCCACTGTTTGTGAGGGAAAATTTTGCATTCTTCTGGGAATTAATTTACTGTGATTAGATAGAGCATTTCTGTAGTTATTATAATTTCTTCTTTCGTAATACATTTTTTATGCATTTGTACATCAGAGCGAAGCTCGGTCCCTGATATTAGTGTTTTTGTTATAGTATCGTTTTAGATATACTTTCAGAAACTTAAATTTTTTCCAATTTTCTTGCCAGCAAATCTGTAGACCCCCCCCCGCTGTAAAATGCTGTGTGAATCTTCTAAAGTGGACAGTACCTAAAAAATGAGAGAGTTTATCAGGGTGTAGTGTTTTTAATATACAGTAGTATCAAAGATTAATAGAGTAATTTTTGGTAACTTCAATTTTTGTTCAATTCCCTATCCAGCAATTCTGTAGACCCCCGGCTGTAAAATGCTGTGTGAATCTCCTGATGTGGGCAGTACCTAAAAAATGAGAGAGTTCATCAGGGTGTAGTGCTTTTGTTATACAGTAGTATCATAGATTAATAGATAAATTTTCGGAAACTTCAATTTTTGTTCAATTCTCTTTTCAGCAATTCTGTACACACCCGGCTGTAAAATGCTGTGAAAATCTTCTAATGTAGGCAGTACCTGAAAAATGAGAGAGTTTATCAGGGTGTAGTGTTTTTGTTATACAGTAGTATCATAGATTTAAAAGATAAATTTTCAGAAACTTCAATTTTCGTTCAATTCTCTTTCCAGCAAATCTCTAGACCCCCGGCTCTAAAATGCTGTGCGAATCGTGCGACGTGGACGAATCAGCTGACGTGGGCAATTCTCGGTGGCCTCTTTCTGAAGCAGGAGATTGAGCAGCGTCAATAACATCCTGCGCTCTGATGGCTGACGGGAGCGGTAGGCTCTTCTATATAGTCGATCCAGCCACTACTACGTTCAAGAACTATAAGGATGTCCCGCCGTTTTTCAGGCAGGTGAGACGACAATCTATAGCAGAAAATAATCCAGACAAATAATAAATGAATTTACTGTATGGAGAAAGTTATATCATTTGATAGCATAAAATAATTGGGAAAAAACATGAATGGAATGAATGGCTTTTTGCTATTAAAAAGAACGACTAGCAGTCAGATGACTGCTGACTGTTACTAGTAGTTCTGTGAACAGTAGACCTCGCGCTCAGTAAGTTACATTGACCTGTTGTTATGTTTTCTCAAAAATTGATAAATAATTATCAATTTAAAATGTCTAGAAATAATCCTTAATAAACATAGAGCTTCCTGTCCTATCGTACCGTGACGTGTCGTCCCGGAATGTGAGTGTGAGCGCTGTTATCAGGTCTGGCAGCAACTGTCTACAACGTTGAAGGAAAGATACATTTTCAAGATGTTCGATGTTTTTGAACGGGTAGTTTTATAGTCCTCTAAACAGCTGATTTATGATGAATAGTTCTATAGTCTGATTTTTACTCTTATATTGGCGTATGAAAGAGGCTCCTTTTTCCTTTTATATTATCCTTGAAAGCAAAATTTCCAAAAACCTTGTATATACGTCGACGCGCAATTTAAATAGGAACATACCTGTCAAATTTCATGAAAATCTATTACCGCGTTTCGCCGTTAATGCGCAACATATAAACATTCAAACATTAAGAGAAATGCCAAACCGTCGACTTGAATCTTAGACCTCACTTCGCTCGGTCAATTATATTCTGACTGCTAGTCGTTCTTTTTAATAGCAAAAAGTGTTTTTATAATAAGCAGTTCGTGATGGAAAACAACATTGAAGAAATGAACGAATATAGTGATCAAGTTGTTGAGAACACGAGTAAAGTATACACTTCATGGAGAATAGATCATGCCAGAGGCCCTGAAATTGGTCAGTTGCGACCTGAAAACTCTGACACCAGACCTGAGCCAACCCAAAGACTTTAAAGAGATATAGACCCACAATGCCTATGTCTTCCCAATGATAGCTCTTGCTTGAAATTGAACACCGCCATTGGGGTATTTTAGCACGAGATATTATATCTATATATTCGTAATACTATAGATTACAAAGGCATTGGTATGTAATAATCTATAGGTTGCCCCCTCAATGGCCGATTTCAATTCAATCTACGAGACCTACTACGTCATACAGCTTCAACCAATCACAAGCGAGCTAGTCAGGTGGAGTCCCCGCCTACATTATAAAACCTTCTCATTGGCTGAAGCAACAGAAGGCTTTGCATTAACAATATTTCATAATTTTTGCCACAGCCTCACGTTTTAATCCACCAATTGAAGAATTATTTCAATGTGTAATTTGCATTATTTTGCAGGCATGGCCCTACTTCCTAGCCTTTATCTTAATAGAAAACATCATCCTATGGTTGAAAAAGAAAACACGATGAGATTGAACGACGGGATCACATCGATATCTCACGGAATATTCCAAGAGTGTGGCAGGTGGGTCTAATATATTTTCTATGGATAATACAATAATCTATAATAAATAATCTATGATAATCTAAAACAGAAAGTAATATGTCGATATAATATCATTGAAGTACTAGGACCGGAAGCACAAAAGCCTGTTAAATTTCAATCAAGATCAAATCGAATGCTAGGAAAACTAATCAGAGAATACGTTCTTGAAAATAAGGCTTCTCTGATGGTTTTCGTGGCATTTAATCACGGTTACAATCTAATAGGCTTTTGTGCAACCGAACCAAAATGATAAAATAAACTGTATATAATTTATTGTAGTTGTTATCTACTATTTTGTTTTGTTCTACCTGAGCCAATAACTTATCAATAAATATCTTATTCCTTCGATAATGATACCCTATCTTATCACTTCCAAAACCAAACTAGAGTAACAATCAATTTCAATTTCAAGTTTCATATTTCATCGATATCATTTTCCAAACCAAACTAGACTGTCGATAGATTTCTCCATTGTAACCAAATACTATCGAATGCAACATTGTGGCCTCGAAAACCTCAGCAAAAACTTGAAATTTGATAAATCTTTTGTGGAAATTACTGACGGATTAATTGAAGCATGACTTGTCTTCAGCGATCGAACCGGTTTCCTTTAAAAAGTTGAATGAACTGTGCCGAGTTCCATTTCAAACTGACAGAATTCCTCATAAACTGACACCAATACTTGCCGTTCAACCAATACTGACATTTAATAATTGAATGGAATACATTGAGATTCACTTAATTCTGTCAGAATTCCTAATGCAATTACATTAATGCTGCACATTTAAACGATACTGACAGATTGAAGCTGAATGAGCCGTTGTGAGAATTATTTCAATCTGGCAGCGTTTACTACGAACAACATCAATAGGATTCCCATTTAACCAATACTGACAGTGAGAAGTTGAATCAACTATGATATTGAAGCCCAGTGACTCAAAGTTGCAGACCTGTTATGTAAATGTCAAAGGCAACAGTTTAATCTATAGTAATACATTATTTATTAGGTGGCCTACAGTAATTTGTAGTTTGTAGCTATGATTTATCGGACACGTTGTAAATATTTGTAAATGGAATATTGTGAATGAAAGCTTCTAAAAGACAGTAGACGTGATGATCTTTTTATCGTATAGTACTATAATATTGTAAATAGAATATAGTAGATGGAAATTCTAGAAAACCAGGTAGATTTAGTAGAGTACTTTGTAGCTATTATTCATTGCAGTAGTCACTAATACTGACAGTATGATGTAAAACTCACTATGGGGGATTCACTTTAAGCTGTCAGTATCACTCATTTTCAGCTGATAGTTGCAGTGATAGTAGTTTAATTTTCTGCTCAAAATTGACTCAGGAAGTGAAAGTGCAAATTTTTAGTGAGAAAAACATGAAGAACCCAATACATAACCTATAAACTTGAGTGTTGATAGGAAATACATTGGGTAATACGACAAGGCAGAACATCCGAAAGGATCTCTCTGCCGATAAAAGCCATAAGAATAAATAATAAATAAATTGCAGTAGTAAAATATTGTCAATAGATTATTGTGAATGGAAGCTTTTAAAAGAGTGGATGAATAATTATTAACGTATAGTATACTAGCAGTTCTGTGAACAGTATAGACTTCACGCAGTTTTCTCATCCACAAGTATCTGATATCACCGTTCTAGTTGATTCAGTTGAATTACAATTCACACTGAATCATAATTTACTCTTAAAAACTATTATTTGTTTTCTCGAAGATCAAAAACTCCCTTATGTTAATAAACTCTAATCATCACGTTTGATTTGTATCCCTATGATAATTTATTTATCCAGTTCGTTGATAATCTTCCATCTGATAAAGATATTTCTCCTATTTAAATTTTTTCAAAGACCTTAAAGAGAAGTCTTTGATTTTTTTTTCAATCAAGAATATTATAATTTTTTCAGCATCATTTAGTTCATTTAATCATTTTTTATTTATTTTCAATCACCTATTAAATATGTTTTTCAAATATGAGAATATTGATACTGATGGGCACTCATCATAAAAAATATTGAAACCCTACCTTATAGAAATAGACACATCTATGTAATGCATGTGTGCCAGACATCTCTGAATGCATGCAATGAATAATCCACTTGTCAGCTGATTGATTATGAATAATTCTATAGTCTGATTGATCCTATCTTCAAAGAAAGTAGATGATATATATATATATATATATATTCTGAGTAGATTTTGCCCACACCTGTCTCTATCAGAATTCCAGTGTCGCTCTGGGCCGGCTAAGCTCAGTCGGCGACTGGGGAGGGCCGCGGCAGGGGACGGGAGTCTCGGTGGGGCGTCCGTCAACCACCCTCGCTCGGGTTGGGGGTTGAAACAGGGCTTTGAGTGCTTTGGAGGAATGTTTCCCTCTTTTAGGAAAGAGGGGCCGTGCTTTCGCACTGCCAAACAGGGTGGTCGCGGAAAGAAGGGAACAGGAACCTTGCAGTGTTAGTCGTGAGAAAGGGCTTCGTGTCGGGACTAAGTCCTAGTCCTCGGGCACCGGGTGTCTTCCCGGGGTCCGGGTTGGTTGCGGGGCCCTGGTAAAGGCTTTCCCTGGCCTTCCCAGAGGTCCTCTTGTGATCCCGCACTAGACGAGTGCGCTGCGGCGGCCAGTACTCTAGACTTTCCTAAGTCCTACTGGCCGGGCACTGGCTGTCCTCCCGGGGTCCGGATCGGCCGCGGAGTTGCGGGAAAGGCCTTTCCTGGCCTTCCTAGACGCCTTCTTGCGATCCCGCACTGGACCAGCACGCTGTGGCGGCCAGCACTCTGGACTCTCCTAAGTCCTACTGGCCGGGCACTAGCTGTCCTCCTGGGGACCGGATCGTCCGCGGAGTTGCGGGAAAGGCTTTTCCTGCCTTCTAGACGTCCTCTTGCGATCCCGCACTGGACCAGCACGCTGCGGCGGCCAGCACTCTAGACTTTCCTAAGTCCTACTGGCGGGCACTAGCTGTCCTCCTGGGGTCCGGATCGTCCGCGGAGTTGCACTATTAACCCGTAGAAAGAGTGAAGGAATTATTCAACTTCTCTGAATAGCCGTTATCCATGTTTATTGCATGTTCAACTATTAACCATGTTTAAAAAGTTCAACTATTTACCCATGTTTAACTATTAACCCATAGAAGGAGAGTCGAAATTATTCAACTTCTGTGACTATAGCCGTTATCCATGTTTAACTATTAACCATGTTTAAAATGTTCAACTATTTACCCATGTTCAACTATTAACCCATAGAAGGAGAGTCGAAATTATTCAACTTCTGTGACTATAGCCGTTATCCATGTTTAACTATTAACCATGTTTAAAATGTTTAACTATTTACCCATGTTTAACTATTAACCCGTAGAAGGAGAGTAGAAATTATTCAACTTCTGTGAATATAGCCGTTATCCATGTTTATTTCATTATACATTTAATACTAGTAGTTCTGTGAACAATAGACCTCGCGCTCAGTAAGTTTACATTGACCTGTTGTTATGTTTTCTCAAAAATTAATAAATAATTATATCAATTCAAAAGGGAACTGTTCAATTTCAGTAAATAGCGGTTATCAATTTATTCCATGTTTATTGCATTATATAAATCTGTAATAAATTTCAGAACGCAATTCCAATGTAGAATATTTGTATCAGAGAGAAACTTGTATCACAACTTTCAAACGGAAAGCCTTTCTTTCTACAGATAGAAATTACTGATATATTGCAATTATTCAAATGCTAATGAATTAATTATTATTATCAAATTCGTTTTGAAGCCTTTCTTTCTATTTGTAGATGATAGATGTCAATACTTCAACTCAATCTACGAGACCTACTACGTCATACAGCTTCAACCAATCACAAGCGAGCTAGTCAGTTGGAGTCCCCGCCTACATTATAACACCTTCTCATTGGCTGAAGCAACAGAATGGCTTTGCATTAACAATATTTTCATAATTTTTGCCACAGCCTCACGTTTTAATCCACCAATTGAAGAATTATTTCAATGTGTAATTTGCATTATTTTGCAGGCATGGCCCTACTTCCTAGCCTTTATCTTAATAGAAAACATCATCCTATGGTTGAAAAAGAAACCAACGATGAGATTGAACGACGGGATCACATCGATATCTCACGGAATATTCCAAGAGTGTGGCAGGTGGGTCTAATATATTTTCTATGGATAATACAATAATCTATAATAAATAATCTATGATAATCTAACAACAGAAAGTAATATGTCGATATAATATCATTGAAGTACTAGGACCGGAAGCACAAAAGCCTGTTAAATTTCAATCAAGATCAAATCGAATGCTAGGAGAACTAATCAGAGAATACGTTCTTGAAAATAAGGCTTCTCTGATTGGTTTTCGTGACATTTAATCACGGTTACAATCCAATAGGCTTTTGTGCAACCGAACCAAAATGATAAAATTAACTTGTATATAATTTATTGTGGTTGTTATCTACTATTTTGTTTTGTTCTACCTGAGCCAATAACTTATCAATAAATATCTTATTCCTTCGATAATGATACCCTATCTTATCACTTCCAAAACCAATCTAGGTTAACAATCAATTTCAATTTCAAGTTTCATATTCCATCGATATCATTTTCCAAACCAAACTAGACTGTCGATAGATTTCTCCATTGTAACCAAATACTATCGAATGCAACATTGTGGCCTCAAAAACCTCAGCAAAAACTTGAAATTCGATAAATCTTTTGTGGAAATTACTGACGGATTAATTGAAGCATGACTTGTCTTTAGCGATCGAACCGGTTTCCTTTAAAAAGTTGAATGAACTGTGGTGAGTTTCATTTCAAACTGACAGAATTCCTCATAAACTGACACCAATACTTGCCGTTCAACCAATACTGACATTTAATAATTGAATGGAATACATTGAGATTCACTTAATTCTGTCAGAATTCCTAATGCAATTACATTAATGCTGCACATTTAAACGATACTGACAGATTGAAGCTGAATGAGCCGTTGTGAGAATCATTTCAATCTGGCAGCGTTCCTTATGAACAACATCAATAGGTTCCCATTTAACTAATACTGACAGTGAGTAGTTGAATCAACTATGATATTGAAGCCCAGTTAAAATAAGTGAGTGACTCAAAGTTGCAGACCTGTTATGTAAATGTCAAAGGCAACAGTTTAATCTATAGTAATACATTATTTATTAGGTGGCCTACAGTAATTTGTAGTTTGTAGCTATGATTTATCGGACACGTTGTAAATATTTGTAAATGGAATATTGTGAATGAAAGCTTCTAAAAGACAGTAGACGTGATGATCTTTTTATCGTATAGTACTATAATATTGTAAATAGAATATAGTAGATGGAAACTTCTAGAAAACCAGGTAGATTTAGTAGAGTACTTTGTAGCTATTATTCATTGCAGTAGTCACTAATACTGACAGTATGATGTAAAACTCACTATGGGGAGATTCACTTTAAGCTGTCAGTATCACTCATTTTCAGCTGATAGTTGCAGTGATAGTAGTTTTAATTTTTCTGCTCAAAATTGACTCAGGAAGTGAAAGTGCAAATTTTTAGTGAGAAAACATGAAGAACCCAATACATAACCTATAAACTTGAGTGTTGATAGGAAATTACATTGGGTAATACGACAAGGCAGAACATCCGAAAGGATCTCTCTGCCGATAAAAGCCATAAGAATAAATAATAAATAAATTGCAGTAGTAAAATATTGTCAATAGATTATTGTGAATGGAAGCTTTTAAAAGAGTGGATGAATAATTATTTAACGTATAGTACTACTAGCAGTTCTGTGAACAGTAGACCTCACGCAGTTTTCTCATCCACAAGTATCTGATGTCACCTGTTCTAGTTGATTCAGTTGAATTACAATTCACACTTGAATCATAATTTACTCTTAAAAACTATTATTTGTTTTCTCCAAGATCAAAAACTCCCTTATGTTAATAAACTCAAATCATCGCGTTTGAATTTGTATCCCTATGATAATTTATTTATCCAGTTCGTTGATAATCTTTCCATCTGATAAAGATATTTCTCCTATTTTAAATTTTTTTCAAAGACCTTAAAGAGAAGTCTTTGATTTTTTTTCAATCAAGAATATTATAATTTTTTCAGCATCATTTAGTTCATTTAATCATTTTTTATTTTATTTTCAATCACCTATTAAATTTGTTTTTCAAATATGAGAATATTGATACTGATGGGCACTCATCATAAAAAATATTGAAACCCTACCTTATAGAAATAGACACATCTATGTAATGCATGTGTGCCAGACATCTCTGTAATGCATGCAATGAATAATCCACTTGTCAGCTGATTGATTATGAATAATTCTATAGTCTGATTGATCCTATCTTCAAAGAAAGTAGATGATATATATATATATATATTCTGAGTAGATTTTTGCCCACACCTGTCTCTATCAGAATTCCCAGTGTCGCTCTGGGCCGGCTAAGCTCAGTCGGCGACTGGGGAGGGCCGCGGCAGGGGACGGGAGTCTCGGTGGGGCGTCCGTCAACCACCCTCGCTCGGGTTGGGGGTTGAAACAGGGCTTTGAGTGCTTTGGAGGAATGTTTCCCTCTTTTAGGAAAGAGGGGCCGTGCTTTCGCACTGCCAAACAGGGTTGGTCGCGGAAAGAAGGGAACAGGAACCTTGCAGTGTTAGTCGTGAGAAAGGGCTTCGTGTCGGGACTAAGTCCTAGTCCTCGGGCACCGGGTGTCTTCCCGGGGTCCGGGTTGGTTGCGGGGCCCTGGTAAAGGCTTCCCTGGCCTTCCCAGAGGTCCTCTTGTGATCCCGCACTAGACGAGTGCGCTGCGGCGGCCAGTACTCTAGACTTTCCTAAGTCCTACTGGCCGGGCACTGGCTGTCCTCCCGGGGTCCGGATCGGCCGCGGAGTTGCGGGAAAGGCCTTTCCTGGCCTTCCTAGACGCCTTCTTGCGATCCCGCACTAGACCAGCACGCTGTGGCGGCCAGCACTCTGGACTCTCCTAAGTCCTACTGGCCGGGCACTAGCTGTCCTCCTGGGGACCGGATCGTCCGCGGAGTTGCGGGAAAGGCTTTTCCTGGCCTTCCTAGACGTCCTCTTGCGATCCCGCACTGGACCAGCACGCTGCGGCGGCCAGCACTCTAGACTTTCCTAAGTCCTACTGGCCGGGCACTAGCTGTCCTCCTGGGGTCCGGATCGTCCGCGGAGTTGCGGGAAAGGCTTTTCCTGGCCTTCCTAGACGTCCTCTTGCGATCCCGCACTGGACCAGCACGCTGCGGCGGCCAGCACTCTAGACTCTCCTAAGTCCTACTGGCCGGGCACTAGCTGTCCTCCTGGGGACCGGATCGTCCGCGGAGTTGCGGGAAAGGCTTTTCCTGGCCTTCCTAGACGTCCTCTTGCGATCCCGCACTGGACCAGCACGCTGCGGCGGCCAGCACTCTAGACTTTCCTAAGTCCTACTGCCGGGCACTAGCTGTCCTCCTGGGGTCCAGATCGTCCGCGGAGTTGCGGGAAAGGCTTTTCCTGGCCTTCCTAGACGTCCTCTTGCGATCCCGCACTGGACCAGCACGCTGCGGCGGCCAGCACTCTGGACTTTCCTAAGTCCTACTGCCGGGCACTAGCTGTCCTCCTGGGGTCCGGATCGTCCGCGGAGTTGCGGAAAAGGCTTTTCCTGGCCTTCCTAGACGTCCTCTTGCGATCCCGCACTGGACCAGCACGCTGCGGCGGCCAGCACTCTGGACTCCTAAGTCCTACTGCCGGGCACTAGCTGTCCTCCTGGGGTCCGGATCGTCCGCGGAGTTGCGGGAAAGGCTTTTCCTGGCCTTCCTAGACGTCCTCTTGCGATCCCGCACTGGACCAGCACGCTGCGGCGGCCAGCACTCTGGACTCCCCTAAGTCCTACTGGCCGGGCACTAGCTGTCCTCCTGGGGTCCGGATCGTCCGCGGAGTTGCGGGAAAGGCTTTTCCTGGCCTTCCTAGACGTCCTCTTGCGATCCCGCACTGGACCAGCACGCTGCGGCGGCCAGCACTCTGGACTCCCCTAAGTCCTACTGGCCGGGCACTAGCTGTCCTCCTGGGGTCCGGATCGTCCGCGGAGTTGCGGGAAAGGCTTTTCCTGGCCTTCCTAGACGTCCTCTTGCGATCCCGCACTGGACCAGCACGCTGCGGCGGCCAGCACTCTGGACTCCCCTAAGTCCTACTGGCCGGCACTAGCTGTCCTCCTGGGGTCCGGATCGTCCGCGGAGTTGCGGGAAGGTCTTTCCTGACCTTCCTGGATGTCCTATCTCGCCTCGATGCCCCACTGGTGGCCTACCAATGGGGAGTCAGGTTTCGACCAAACCTGACGTGTTGTCGTTGGTCGAAACTGGCAACCCGTCGTCCAAACAGGTTAGGTTCGTTTAACACTCGCCCCAAACGAGTGTAGAGCAGTGGAGTTCACTGTGTGAGAGGCTAATCAACTTTAGCCTCGACACAACTCCCGGTCGCAGAAGAAATCGGAGGTCCTTAGTACGGGTGTACTGTGACGTTGCTAGCTGCTCGCTGCTTCCTTCTCACCTCTCTCGACCGCTCGACTTGGCTCTCCGAACTCGACTGCTCTTGCTGGCCTTTCTCGAGCCTCCCTCAATAACCGAGAGGGAGGGGAGAGAGGATGCGCAGCAACGCTGAGCGGTAGGCCAGTGGCTGGCTTGAACGTTGACCCCTCAGATTCTATGATAGATAGCCGGCGTCGAATAAATGAGCCCTAAATTCAATGCCTTTCTCTAGTTACGATATACATCGTGACAATATATATATATATATATATATATATATATATATATAATGATATCAGATATGGAAGAATTCCTTTTCTTTTTTTATTATCCTTAAAATGCAAATTTTGAAAAACCTTGTGTATACATCGACGCGCAGTTGAAAAAGGAATATTCCTGCCAAATCTCATCGAATTCTATCAACGCGTTTTGCCGTAATCGCGTTACATACAGACAGACAAAAGAAAATCCAAGTTAAAACATAGAGCTCACTACGTTCGGTCAATAATAATTATTATTGTAAATAGGATACAGTGGATGGAGAATTCTAGAAGACCATCTAGATTAGTACAGTACCGTCCCTTGTTTCCATGATTTACTAGTAGTTCTGTGAACAGTAGACCTCACGCAGTATTCTCATCCACAAGTCAATAAAATTATTACTATATATAATAAATCACTCAGTTTTCTTTCCAGATCATAAACGGTTTCGAATTTTCCATTGCAGTTTTTTTTAATGCATTCAGTATATCATTGGCTTTGTTCTAATATGCGGTTTTTCGCGATTAATGCCAAAATAAACAAGTTATCGAATTTACAAAAATGTTACTTTTATATTATTATAAACGATATTGGGAATAAAAGATTGAAACTATAGACCTTATGGAAATACATCAATAGACTGGCTTCTCACAGTCCACACATCTGTGTAATCACTTGTCAGCTGATTCATTCTATAGTCTGATTTTTACTCTAATATTGCCGTATGAAGGAGGCTCCTTTTTCCTTTTATATTACCCTTGAAATGCAAAATTTCCAAAAAACCTTGTACATACGTCGACGCGCAATTTAAAAAGGAACATACCTGTCAAATTTCATGAAAATCTATTACCGCGTTTCGCCGTAAATGCGCAACATATTAATATATAAAAATTTAAACATTAAGAGAAATGACAAGCCGTCGACTTGAATCTTAGACTTCACTTCGCTCGGTCAATTACCCTTGTAGTATGAAATTGTCAATGGAACATACTCAGTACCCCAGTTTTCATATGATTCCAATAAGTTTTATGTAGAGATGTTTTTATATGTATTTTTGATTACAGGTTATTGTTTAGAGGAGCCGAGAGCGCCCTCTATGTATATATTTACGAGAACTATAGACTGATGGAGCTCCCCTGGGATTCTCCTATGACTTGGTACATAGCGGCCATTGCTGTAGACTTCTGCTATTATTGGGTACACCGTGCCAGCCATGGTGAGATAGTGCTTAATAATACTATGATATAATACGATAAGTTCAATTAGATAGTACCAATTCAAATATATTGCTCCAATAAAATTATATTTATTTGAATCATTATATTTCATAGTACCTAATACTTGAGGATTGATTTCATCAGAAATGACTTCATTTGACTGTATTGTAACTGTCACCTGGTCATATGGGACATATATATGAATCATATATTTATATCATATTGATCAGGATTTTAGAGTTTTTGAATTAAAAGTTAAATGAACAGTATTTTGTCTTTGAACAATCTTTGTCATCGACAGAAAAATGGTTTATTTCATATGTTGTCAATATTAACGTTAGGTTCTCTTTGTTTCTAATAACAACGTGCCGCTTGTGCGACAGATAAAAATATGTACGTACTTGAAATGGCTTTCATGTTTGGCATTGACTGAACTTATATTAGGTTTAATACCCAAAATTTAGCTTTTGGGGCAGAGCTCGTTCGTTAGGACTGTGAGTAAAGTCCGGCTGATCCAGTGAAGAAGGCTAGATTTCGTTTCGTTTTATAATACAGTTATTCTGTTTAAAAATAATTGTATTATTAAGGGAGACGGGTTCTGAACCTATTCATCGGTTCAGTTGATTTTTGTTTTCTAAAATACTAACTGTAAAGTCGCGACTAAACCAGTGAATGCCAAAGGGGGAAGCCATCTTCAAAAAGTAGGTGACTACTGGATAAGATCATTGTTCTTAATTTTCATAACCACAAAGATTGAATCATCTTAAGCAGCAGCGAGTAGTTTCCCCATTAAATTTTTTTGTCAAATTAATGTCAATTAATGGTGATTTGAGTGTGATATTTTTGTTTTTATTCTGTTTTCAACCATAAAAATTTAAAATTCTTAGTTTTCGTTGTTTTTTTAGTAAGAATGGACTAAATTTTGGAAAAGTGAAACCATAACCCTATTTCGGACTTTTAAAATATTATCTAAATTTGGGAGAGAAATAGTACAAGGAGTATCCTTAGTTTTTCTCTCCCAATCAGTGCTACTTTGTAAAAATTATGAATAAATAAATAAAATATATAAATAAATTCAATTTAATATTGTGTTGTATATTTATTTATATTTTATCTTCTTTTGGAATAGAAAAAATTGATATTTAGCATTTTTAACCGAAAGAAACAATTAAATAAGTTCTAGTATTTCTGTTCTCTCTTTTGTTATCATAGTTCTTCCCCTCCTTACATAATTGGTAGTCCTTCCCGCCTTACATAACAATGTATTCCATTGTGTTTCTCTTTTCTACTCTATGTTTCAGCTAAATATTCATAATTTTTTATTTTAGAAATCCATATATTTTGGGCACAACACCAAGTCCATCACAGCTCTGAAGACTACAATCTAACCGTGGGTTTAAGACAGTCTGTGCTTCAGGGATGGTGTGGATTTGTAAGTTCACAAAATATTTTATTTTTTTATCACAAAATTACAATACTTAAAATTAACCCTATGCAAGCTCTTTTAATCCTATTAATATGAATATTATTCGATATTCAATAATTGAAATTCCTATAGTGATATGGGACCAGCGTAAAACTGTAGAATGGAAGATATGAGTTTTAATGTTTCTTAAAAATTTTGAGATTCATTTAGTGGAAGGAGAATTTCAAGTTTTGAATTCTCATACTGAAGATGACAGCATAGGTGTTGAAACATGAAAAATTTCAATAAATTCGTTGTATTTTCAGACAATATTCTAGTGTTCTATAAAGGAACAATAGTTTATTGTAATAAACAGATAGTTTTTTTTATATAGGCTGCATATAGTGCGGTCCACGTTATAATGGCAGAAGAGATTGATTGATTGATTGATTGAGTACTTTATTTATGTAGATTACAATATATACTGGCTTATACACTTATATACAATAGCTTACAATACAGCAAAATTATAGATGAATTTACATAATATAGACTAAGAAAATAATTATTGAACTGTATATGATATGAAAAAGGAATTTGTAACATAATAACTATAGATAATAATCATATTGTTATGCATCTACATAAATTGGCGGAGCTTTGGACATATCAATGTCCATTCTTCGGAAAGAATATTAAAAATATCCTCCCTACTAACTCTCTACCAAAGATAGGAGAAAAACGTTGCCGATCCTCTGTCTTATCAATGCCTTCCATAGACGGTAGCTGATACAGGTTTATTGATGTGATATTAACGGTTCATTCTCGTTTAAAATAATCAATTTTATTTTATTAGGCAAGCAGTTACATTTTTCAATAATTTCATGATGAATTTTCATAATTAATAGGTCTATGAAATATTTTGTGAATTAGTTATTAATTTTACATTGTTAGAAGACGATCTGGCAACAGAACAAAGAGAGAAAGAGATAGCGCTATCCGCTTTGTTGAATGATAGACAAGATTAGATAATCAAAAACTGCCATTATAACGTGGACCTCACTATAGGAAAATTTGTATTCGTCGTTTACTTTTGTGCTCTACTTTGATTTCTACTTTCAATTTATAAAGTTTGTTTATATTCTACACAAATTTTGCATATTCTATATCTCTATGAATTTAGAGAGTTCACTATTTTAAGCTTCTCTCATAAAATTTGAAATACTTGGAACATGAGAAGCCGAAACTCAGTCCCATATTAAAAGTAATATCTAAGAATATTTAGAAGAATATAATTTTGCATATTATATAATATCTCTATGAATTTGTAGAGTTCTCTATTTTAAGCTTCGCCAATAACATTTTAATCACTTGAGAAGCTGAAACTCAGTCCCATATTTAAAGTAATATCTAAGAGATATATATATATATATTTTAAATTAAAATCAGTGACCCACATTTTTCTAATTTTGTTGTTGTTCCTATATGAGATTAGTTTCCAAGCTAAACTTGTTGTTTGATTATCTACTTCCTTATTGACAGGTCAAAACTGAGGAAACAGATTTGTTTGTTTTTTTTTTTAATGGCTTTGATAAATTACTAAAATGTAGGTCATTGCTATTGAGATATTATCATTGATAAGTTTCACTGTCAATGAAACACTATAAGCTTTGAATACCGACACGTTTCCAAGCATTCTTATAGAAAAAAATATCGTCGAAAATTGTTACATAATCTAGCCTATTATTGATTACCGTACCGGTAATCCTTCATTTATTTATTATTCTTCATTCATACAATAACATTAAGTACATCATCAAAATGATAGGGAGAGAATTGTATTTGTTTATTGTACCTAATTGTTGAAAGAATAGGATGTTGATGTTGTCAATATCACTTTAAACCTGACAACATCAACGTATTATTCTTTCGTATTGAATGAAAAAGACTAAGAAATTGTCAAAAACCACAGATTTATTGATACTTATAGAAAGACCGGTTTCGGTTATTACGATGGTGTACTACAACGGTCTTTCCAAGTATCAATAAATCTGTGGTTTTTGACAATTTCTTAGTCTTTTTCATTCAATATGAATAATTACCACAATATCAACTTCTCAACTACACAAAAAGTCTTATTCTTTCAATTATGGAGAAATACCACTACATCTCATACCATACTATCAAATTATTAGAACCTAATTGTACCAATTGTTTATTTACTAGCTTACTTAACTTTAGTAACTATTTAAATAGGGTCGAATCTCAATTTTCTATCTGCTTCAAATATTGTATTTTCCACCTGATGAATGACTAAACAAGAGCGTGCCTATATTATTAGAACACTTGACATAATTACAATGCTTTAATATTGATGGATGATCCATATTATATTGATAAAAAATCATCATTCTATCTATGCGAATATTCATATCTCTATGAATTCACTGTCCTCTAGAAGACTGTAATATTACATTATTGGGGGTTGTATTTAAAGATGAAAATTACTGAGATATTGAATCTATTGAAATGCTAATAAATAAATTATTATTATTATTCATTTATTTATTTATTACATTGTTTACAAATACTTAACATGAGGAAAGGCACAACAGGTTCATGCCCAAAACTGTCCCATTTCCAATTTATACTATACTATCCAAATCAAATTGTGTTATCATCTATCATCAAATAATTCATCCATTTTGTACATATACAATTCAATGCAATATATGCAAAATTCATCAAAACTTTAGAAGCTTCAAATATGAATCAATAATTATTATTGAACGAAAATCCAAATTAAATGCTGTGAATAACCCCGAAGACTTCTGCTACTGCAAATATTGACAACACGGTAAACAGCCATACGGAAATTGAATAATAGCGCTCATAGAATTTTCATCTAGCTGTTCACCCTAGTTCTTGTTAATATTTGCAGTAGCAGAGGTCTTCGGGGTGAATTACAGCATTTAATTGGGATTCTCTTTTGATAATAATTATTGATTCATATTTAAAGCTTCTTAAGTTTTGATGAATATTGCATTGAATTGTATATGTACAAAATGGATGATTAATTTGATGATAGATGATAACACAATGAAGTAGGTACCATATCATATCTTAGAATAAAAATAGCACTGTTCTTGTGTAGTGTATTATATCATTCGACTGAGTCATTGTCAATATTGTAGAACCGTTCCATAATTGAATAAAAAAAAAATATGTTGTCAAATTCTACACAGTTTTATTCGGTACACGACCATGGTTTCGTGACCACACCGGTCACATTTTCAAGTTGACTGTCAACTATAATAAATTATAAAGACAATTACAATAGATCTTCTTAGGATTGTGAAAAATTTCTCACAACATCAATATGTGGCCAACAAAATAATGTCATTCCATTATCATTTTGTGTTTATGATGATATGTAAGTTATACACCTCCCTGTCTGACAAATAATTTTTGTATAGTAGCGCTCATCGAATTTCCATCTAGCTGTTCACCCTGCTGTCAATATTTGCAGTAGCAGAAGTCTTCGGGGTGATTTACAGCATTTAATTGGGATTTTCTTTTAATAACAATTATTTATTAATTAGCATTTGACCATATGCATTTCCCAATTCATTTCCATCTGCATACACTTCTATTCAATTCATACTCCCTTATTTATTTATTCATACATTGAAAGCTACAATATCACTCTCAACTCATTACGAAAGATTGGGAAAGGAACAACAGGCTTGAAGCCCAAGATATATTGATTTGGTGGAAATCAATGAGAAATTGTATTCTTTAAAATGCTGATTCATGAATAATAATTATTATTAAACGAAAATCCCAATTAAATGCTGTAAATCACCCCGAAGACTTCTGCTACTGCAAATATTGACAACAGGGTTACCTTGTTATTTGTTCAAGGTTACCATTTAATTTGGATTTTCGTTTAATAATAATAATTATTGTTTAAGTATCTTTTATAATAGATTTTTTAATTAATTTTTCAGGCGTTCTACCTACCTATGGCCCTGTTTGTCCCACCAGCGCAGTTCCTAACCCACCAACAGTTCAACCTCATGTACCAGTTCTGGATACACACAGAAACTGTCAAATCTTTGGGACCTCTCGAATGGGTTCTCAACACACCTAAACACCACAGACTGCATCATGGTAAGCTGCTAATAGATAAAAATGAACTGGATGTAGGCTATAGAAATTCAGCCTATAGTGAAATTGGAGGGAGATTTAGAAAACAAATAATTGTTGAAATGCTGGAGAAATGTAGTAAACGTACTACCTAACAAAATACAAAACACACCATTTAAGGTTGGTCACACCACACCGATTAGTCAAGACATGATCAGACAAGTTTAGTCACAATACTCCACATTGCTGCTTATGACGCAACACACACTGATTAGTCATTGCAATTAGACATGAATCCATATTTTAATTATTATTTTACAAAGGCGACTTCCTAGAAGTATTTTAAGTCATGATGATGATATGAATGATAATACAATGGAGGTAGAGTTATGAATGAATAAAAATTATAGGTTATGTTATCCACTTGAATTGATTTGAGTCCACTTTTCAGTCCAGAAATAAATAAACTAGAAATTTTGAATTTGATTTGATTAAAAACCTAATAAAATAGAATGATTACATTCAATAAACTCTTAGAACTTGAAAATATTGAGTTATTAATAGGCAACTATGTGAAGTATTGTGACTAAACGTGACTAGTCTTGTCTTGACTAATCGGTGTGTGACTAGCCTTAAGCTACAAGACAAGACATGATCGAACACAATACTTCACATTGTTGCTTATGATGCAATTCACACTGATTAGTCATTGCAATTAGACATGTCTTCATAAGCAACTATGTGAAGTATTGTGACTAAACGTGTCTTGTCTTGAATAATCGGTGTGTGACCAGCTTAAGGCTATGCACACACCAGTTAGTTAAGACAAGACATGATCAGACACGTTTAGTCAATATACTTCACATAGTTGCTTATGACGCAACACACACTGATTAGTCATTGCAATATATTAGACATGACTCCATAAGCAACTATGTGAAGTATTGTGACTAAACGTGACTAGTCTTGTCTTGACTAATCGGTGTGTGCCCAGCTTAATGTTTCAAGCAACGACTTGCAGACAATTATTATTCATGTGAATGAACAATAATTGTCTGCAACATAATTATTCTGTTCACGCACTGACTGGAGTTCTTTCGGACGGCAAGAGTTCATTCTCAACAGTTCAAATTGCTCCAGTGAGTAAGAGAACAAGATGTTTCTCTACATAAAATAATTTACTGCATGTTGTCGGAATAGTGTGTCAATACATCGCAGTTTGGAATGAATCTAGAGACCATCATCTTTAGAAAACACAAATTTTCCATGCATTTAATTATGTAATGGATTTAATAAATTCATAAGATTATTGGAACTTGATTTTTTTAAAAGAAAAAGACGCACTACATGGGGAGGAAATACTTCACAATGCTGCCTTTAGAATTACAGGCAACAGAGAACATCAAAAAATAAAGTATAAAACTCAAGAAGTATTTAATATTATTGTCTCTGTACACCCTGATGAGGGCCCTACAGATCAAACTATGAGTTTATGACTATTGTTTATCAATTTTTGCTATTTCTATAGGAGGTTGATAAGACTGTTTTCTACTACCTACTTTGTATGTTATGTTGTATTATTATTTATTTATTATACATTAATAGATACAATCATTCTCAACTATGAATGATTGGGGAAGGAACAACAGGCTTAAAGCCCAAAACTGTTCCTTTCCCAAATTTAGATAGAAATTGTCCAAAAATATGTTATGTTACACTACACGTTTTTTGTCCAATTTTGAGTCCAAAATTTATAAACTAGGAATTTAGAATTTAGGAAAGTTGAAAACCAAATTAAATAATAATACTTCACTAAATCATCACTAATATATTATATTGACGCTGCTCCTGATAATGAATGAAGAATTGATGTGTGCGACAGTTCAGTCCAGTTGAGTTAGAAAAATAATTATATAAAATATATTCCAGAGATTTTTCAGTTTGGTGTAAGGGTAAGCATTCCTGACCGACAATTAAGAGGTACTGGGTTCGTTTCCCGGGCTGACAAATAATTTTTTAATTTGTTGTTGGTTATCCATCTTGTTTCCACTATTATTATTACTATTAAATTTTATAAAACTTTAAAGTGAAAAAGCACTCACATTCTTTGATGTGGCGTCCGTTTCGTGCTGGTATCGCACATTTTCAAGCCAAACAGGAACTGAAGTGTTTAAGGTTATGAGTGTGAAATTTGGTGGGGATGGAGGGGAGTTTTGGTGGTTAATGGAGGAGTATTTAAATGAGTTTGTCAAACAGGGTGTGGGAGGAAAAGTTGATTTGGTCATTTAGAATATTGTTTGGCTGTTGTTTGGTGTGCTTGTATATTTCAAACAGTTCTAGTACATTCAATTTTCTGTTTTTGTGGGAATAGTGGAGTATTTCGAGGTTGTTGTCTATGTCAGGGTGTGTGTGGTCAGTGGAGATAATGTGTTCTGCAAAGGTGGAATGGGAGGACGGATGGGTAATGGCTCTTGTGGTTCTTTGAATCTTATATTGAAATTTCTAGCTGTTTTACCTATGTAGAATTTGCTGCAATCTCTACAATTTGGCTTATAAATTCCTGGTCTATTATATTGATTTTGAGAGGTGTTGTATGGGGACAAGAGTTTTTTCAGTCACATCAAAGAATGTGAGTGCTTTTTCACTTTAAAGTTTTATAAAATTTAATATTTATAATTTTTTAATAGTAGCGCTCATCGAATTTCCATCTAGCTGTTCACCCTGTTGTCAATATTTGCAGTAGCAGAAGTCTTCGGGGTGAATATTACAGATTTAATGGATTTTCGTTTAATAATATAAAATATTTCACACCAACCAAATTTTAAATTGTTTCTAGGCTATATACCTACTTTAATATCTTCAATCATATTTATATCTACAGAATTTTAAAGTATTTATAGGATATAATTGTTTTCAGCTAACCCTTTCTTTAATGTTTTGAAGATGAAATTATCATATCATTGAGGAAGGTCCAGATTGTAACGGTTCTATTTCTCAATTTGTCCATACTACAGTTGTATTTCACCTTCTTTTACACAGAATTTCCAGTATGTGATTTGATTAAAAAATACATTTTTTAAAAGTAGCTTATTGCAACTTTCATCATCAGTATTGCTATGAGTGAGGAAGTGATAATATCACTAGTCGTTTAATTTAATTAATCAAAAATTAATAAATAATTTATCAATTTAAAATGTCTAGAAAAAATTCTAAATAATATAGCTTAATGTCCTATCGTACCGTGACGTGTCGTCCCGGAATGGAGTGTGAGCGCTGTTATCAGGTCTGGCTGCAACTGTCTACAACGTTGATGGAAAGATACATTTACAAGATGTTCGATGTTTTTTAACGGGTAGTATCATAGCCACCTCTAATACAAGGCCGCGGCCTACGATATTGCAACGTCGCAGTGTAGGCTTAGAATCTAATACATGATTGGTGAAAAAGATTTAAAAAAATACCAGCTGATCTTTTTCACCAATCATGTATTAAATTCTAGGCCTACACTGCGACGTTGCAATATCGTAGGCCGCGGCCTTGTATTAGAGGTGGCTATGGTAGTATTAAAGACCACTAAACAGCTGATCAATGATGAATAATAAATTCTATAGTCTTATTTTTAATCCAATATTGGCTTATGAAGGAGGCTCCTTTTTCCTTTTATATTATCCTTGAAATGCAAAATTTCCAAAAACCTTGCATATACGTCGTTGCGCAATTAAAAAAGAAACATACCTGTCAAATTTCATGAAAATCTATTACCGCGTTTCGCCGTAAATGCGCAACATATAAACATTTAAACATTCAAACATTTGAAAATTTAAACATTCAAACATTAAGAGAAATGCCAAACCGTCGACTTGAATCTTAGACCTCACTTCGCTCGGTGAATAATTGTAAATTGAAAACATTAAAGAAAGGGTTCGCTGAAAACAATTCTATCCTATAAACACACAAAAATTCTGTTGATGTAATATGTTTTAATTATTCCTCCATACTTATTTCTCATAATTCTGCAGGTTTAGTATCAATCAAATTGTGTAAAATTTTGAAAATTGTGTAAAATTCTTATTGTGTAAAATTTTGAAAATTGTGTAAAGTTCTTATTGTGTAAAATTTTGTTGATGTAATATGTTTTAATTATTTCTCCACACGTATTTCCTATAATTTACAGGTTTAGTTTCAATCGAATTGTGTAATTTTCATATTTTTCAGATGGAAGTTATTGAGATATTGCAATATTATTCTAATGCTAATGAATTAATTATATTATTAAACGAAAATCCAAATTAGATGCTGTAATTATTTAGCCCGAAGTCTTCTAAGTGAAAGTAAATATATAATTTTCATCTTTTATTGTTTCAGGAAGCATGCTATGGTGTCTGGATAAAAACTACGGCGGCTGTTTAATAATTTGGGACAGATTGTTCGGGACTTTTGTGGAGGATAAGAAGGAGCAGGAGATAATCTACGGACTTGTCTATAACCAGCCATCTTTCAATCCTTTCTTTCTACAGGTAATGATAAAATTATTAATTGGCAGAAATATAAAGTGACAACATTTTAGAAAATACACAATAAAAGCAATACAAATTTTACAACATGAGTAAATACTATTACAAAATAAAATGCAATGCCAATTGAGTATATAGAAGTACCTATTAGACGAAGAGTAGGCTACTGTGTACTAAATTAACATCATATCTAGTAGAATTTATTGAAATTCAATAAAATTACCTACTTCTCATAGATATGAATATTTTTTATAATAATTAGGCAACATTATTATAGCCCAAGTTCCGGGTTTTTACATGTAGTATCGCCATAATAGTGATGGTAATCAGTATAAGAATTCGAAATACTAAGATTATTATAAATCCTACAAGTTCTCTGATAGAAAAAACTATTTTTTTCCTACAGTTACCTTGAAAAGTGGCCATTCCTGCACCGATTACAGAACGCAAAGAATCACTTTTCCGCTCTACTGCGGGAAAATTTTTTTCTGCACTCCAGATTTGTAACATGGCAACGCAAAATAGTTAGTGGGTTATATGGAGCACCAGTGCAGCAAAATCAAAATTAAGTTGGTAACAGTGACTGTGGTGTACGTTATAATAATATTAAGGACACCGAGTTCGAGGACAGCCACCACATGAGTGACAGCTGCTCCTTCATTCATTTACTACTACATTATTCAATTTTATTTATTAATAGTAAAATTACACAGAAAAACATTTGATGGATTTCAGGCAATTTTACCCATAATTACCCACTTTTCATATTCAATGGTGACTGTAGGAAAAATTAAATGTGAAATACGTGCGCAAAGTTCCTCTGCTGCACTCAAGAAACCATTCCGCCCTCGCCTACGGCTCGGGCGTAAACGTTTCCTTCGGTGCAGCAAACTGTCACTCTGCGCACTAGTTGCACAAATAACTATTAAATTGGTTGTTGGTTATCCATCTTGTTTTCACTGATATTATTACTATTGTATTCTTATATAACTTTAAAGTGAAAAAAAAACACTCACATTTTTTGGTGGGCGACGACCGAATACTTCAGTTTCTGTTTGGCTTGAGAATGTGCAACACCAGCACGAAACGGTCGTCGCCACACCAAACAATGTGAGTGTTTTTTCACTTTAAAGTTACATAAAAATACAATAGTAATATTTTTATAATACTCCAAACAAACAGAAATACAAGACTATAGTTTGAAAACTGTCCCAAGTTAGACCACTTGACTTTTCTTCCTTGTAATTGTGTATATGCTATCCTATTATATTAAGCGAGCAATTTTTGTATTTATCTGGTTATTTTTATATCTGGTTATTTATGTTTTACGGATCTCGAAAACTGCTCCAACGATTTTCACGAAATTTGGAACATAGTAGGTTTATGATATAAAAATTCGATTGCACTAGGTCTCATTCTTTGGAAAACTCGCTGAACGACATTAAAAGGATAATTCATCCTTGGAAAACAGATGATAATTTCGTCGTCTCTCGATAACAGAAGATGCGTATGCTGTGTGTGGGAGAGAGACAGAATTATTTCCAGTTGTGTAATCATAATCATCAGCGAGAAACTTTATCTAGCTAGACAATTTTTAATCGATTTGATCAACATAATCTGATTTGTTGACATGACATGATATCCTCCTAATCTAGAGTATATCATAATTTTCAAAGTTGATCATTATTTGACGATTTCAAGTGATTAATGAGTGTTATTTTGTTATTCAATTTGGTTTGTATATAGTTCTGAATTATAATTTTTTTGTTTTCAAATGTTTGAACAGAAAATTGAACCTGAATTCAAGTGTATGGAACATATCCTACTTCTTGGACTATTTATGGTGTATAAATCAAAATTCGGGGAAAAAACAGTTTTGGGCTGTGCCTGTTGGTCCTTCCCGAATCATTTTAAAGAATTGTGTTCGGTTTATCAAAATTCAATAAATAAATAACGAGCGAAGCTCGGTGCCCCGATATTATATTCTAATATGAGACTTGTGCTTTGTTGATATATTGAAAGAATAAATGATAGGCTACTTCATGTGTCAGCTTTTACCTTATTCGACTTTTCATCTCATATTTTCTCGATTCTTAGATTTTCTACAAAAAAATCTATAAATCTAATGAGACTTGTGCTTTGCTGATAAAATAAATCATACTCGATCTGTAGGCTTACTTAACTCAACTTATTCAACTCATCTGATATTTTCTCGATTTTTCAGATTTTCTACAATAAAAACCTGATAAACAAATGGAAAGCAATGAAAGGCTTGAAAAACAAATTGTGTTCTTTGATAAAAGGACCAAGCTGGTTGCCTGGGAGACCTTGGACTGGTGTAGATGAGGATAAACATAGTGTAAGTTATAAAATTTATAAAAAAAAATCACAAATACTAGTAGTTTTGTGAACAGTAGACCTCACGCAGTATTCTCATTCACAAGTACCTGATTGAAACTTAGACCTTAAGGAAATACAGCAATAGACTGGCTTCTCCACACATCTGTGTGATCACTTGTCAGCTGATTTATGATGAATAATTCTATAGTCTGATTTTTACTCCAATATTGGCGTATGAAGGAGGCTCCTTTTTCCTTTTATATTATCCTTGAAATGCAAAATTTTCAAAAACCTTGTATATACGTCGACGCGCATTTTAAGAAGGGACATACCTGTCAAATTTCATGAAAATCTATTACCGCGTTTCGCCGTAAATGCGCAACATATAAACATTCAAACATAAAGATAAATGCCAAACCGTCGACTTGAATCTTAGACCTCACTTCGCTCGGTCAACAATCATTTATACATTTGTATTTTTCTGGAAGATATATGCAATGACGGGATTCCTTCGAGGCTTTTTTTGATATTAAAATTTTCGTATTACCGGTATTATAATTTTTTTTATACAGTTATATTGGGTAGCCTATTTTATGTACAAGTTAAATGCTATAGTGAGGTCCACGTTATAATGGCAGTCTTTGATGAGCAATGGTATTGCTATCCTTGTCTTTTATTCAACAAAGCAGATAGCGCTATCTCTTTCTCGCTTTGCTTTGTTGCCAGATGGTCTTTTAACAATGTAGAATATTTATAAATTAACAGATTATTTATTTAATTGACGCGAGGGAGTGAGGTTTAAGATTCAAGACGATTTTTCTTAGTCTATATTATGTAAATTCATCTATAATTTTGCTGTATTGTAAGCTATTGTATATAAGTGTATAAGCCAGTATATATTGTAATCTACATAAATAAAGTACTCAATCAATCAATCAATTCAGTGTGCTTCTTGTAAAAATTATAGAATAATAAAATAAAATAATAAATAAGTTTATTATGAAATTATTGAAAATATAATTTCTTGCTTAGAGAAAAATATAATTGATATTTAAACAAGAGAGGAACAGTTAATATACATCAATAAACCTGTATCAGCTACGTCTATAGAAAGCATTGACAAGACAGAGGATCGGCAACGTTGTTCTCCTATCTTTCTCCACTGCATTATACAACTTAGACCTCACTATAGTATTATATATTTGTTTGAAATTATATATTGGTTCTATATTGAATTAAAACGGGTAGATATAGGTACCGAATTAATTGATATACACTCGTCACGGTATTCAGTTTTGAATGCTAAGTAGAAGGAATTTTGTTATCAATTAGGATCTTAATCTTTCTAAATTTAAAATTAATTGTTTCAAGTGTTTGTGTTTTGTTTCAATGTGAAAGAAGTTAGTGAAGAATTGGAAAGTCGCACATAACCTTTATTTGGACAATTTATTTTATAAAATTGGGATATAAAGAAGTTTTGGACTGTAGTCTGTTTCTTTGTCCTTTAGTTGATTGTGAATGATGAATAAAGAAATACCAAAATTCTAATAAAAACAAGCAATTAATGTGAAATATTTCAATAATTATTTGAAGGATTGTGATGAATATTCAATCTAAATTCTATCTTCTCCCAATCATACTATATTTCTTATAATTATGATCTGTAATGACAATGGAATAAATAAATTTCCTCTATTTTGTTAACAGGTGAG
>NC_052511.1:47496580-47530981 GCF_014356525.2 Nilaparvata lugens | reverse complement strand
TCATCCCCAAGTACTTGATTGAAACTATAGACCTTATGGAAATACAGCAATAGACTGGCTTCTCCACACATCTGTGTAATCACTTGTCAGCTGATCTATGATGAATAATTCTATAGTCTGATTCTTACTCTAATATGGCGTATGAAGGAGGCTCCTTTTTCCTCTTATATTATCTTGAAATTCAAAAATTTCCAAAAACTTTGTATATACGTCGACGCGCAATTAAAAAAGGAACATACCTGTCAAATTTCATGAAAATCGCGCAACATATAAACATTTAAACATTAAGAGAAATGCCAAACCCGTCGACTTGAATCTTATACCTCACTTCGCTCGGTCAATAAATCGCCTACACTCTCATCTTCTTAAATGCGTATTCCTATTTTGTGATGGCTATCTTTATATCTTTTGTATTTATTTTTTGTAGTAATGATGGTGATATATCTGGTTGAATCTAAAATGAGATTTATAGTTCTCACTATTGATTTTGATCGTATCTGGTATAGTTTCCTCTCCCTCATACGAATTAGTTGAGCCATTTTTACTATTAGCAAAAGGTGATAAGCTGCTCTAGACTAGACTCACCTTTTTGAAGCATCTGCTTCAAAAGTTGAGCAAATGCTCTAGTTTATCATACAATTTTTAGTATAAGCTCCTACTTTTGAGCAAATGCTCAAACTATTTTTTTGATGAGCATGAGCAAAAGGTTTGCTTACGTTTATTCATAGAAAATGAAACAAATGCTCCATATTTTAGAAGTATAAACAAATGCTTAACTTTATTCATATGGCCTATTGTATTCTACTATTATTCAAATAATCACTTAGCTGAATAATCGCAATTCTTCGTATGTAGTCTATTATTGGTGTTTTAGACTTTGTATTATACTTCAGTACTAGCCGTCAGGCTCGCTTCGCTCGCCATATCCGTCTAGCCAGCCGGACCCCCGAGGATCGTCCAGAAATGAGATCAGCGGCTCGCTTCGCTCGCCTGCATTTTTCATTTGAGCATGCTTCATTCCATCAGAAAGTCAAGTATTGAGAAAACGCAGAAAAGCTGAGAAAAACGCTGATTTTGGGCGTATCTTTGATGGAATATTAGAGTCACCTCATTACAACATTTTTAGACCCTTCCTAAACCTCTGTCTAAAATTTGGACATTTTCTGTCTTACTTGATGAAAGAATTGAGAAAACGCAAAAAAAACGCTAATTTTGGGCGTATCTTTGGCGTTATTTCAAATTCCTTCTAACACAACATTATTACACCCTAACTTAGCTTCTGTACTTAATTTGAACAATTTCTATTCATTTGTTCTCGATAAATCTGAGAAAGCGCTAAAAAACGCTGGAAAAATACAGATTTTGGGCGTATCTTTGGAAAATTTTCCAAATCCGTTCTTAGTGCGCCTCTAAAGGGCCAACTGAACATACCTACCAAATCTGAACGTTTTTGGTCCGGTAGATTTTTGTTCTGCGAGTGAGTGAGTGAGTCAGTCAGTCAGTGAGTGAGTGCCATTTCGCTTATATATATATAATATATATTTATTTTATATATATATATATAATATATATATAAAGATTTATAGTGTTGGGTTTTTAAAACTAAATCATTGCCGAAATAACAATGGATGTCCAATCTGATGCTATAAGATATAATCATGATTTCACAAATCTGAACGTACAAGTTTTTCTAATGTAGTGTTCTTTTTTCTAATTTCAGGGAGAAGTTCAAATTCTGCCAGAGCATACAGAGTACAGGAACGCTGCAAGTTTCACCTAATGATGTGAGTGCTCATATTTTGAAAATCAGTTTCATTTCTACTCATTTGCCTCCGCCAATTCATCATTGAAAACTCATCTTCTAACTTCTCACAATTTCATCACATTGATTTTTCAACGTTACTAATTTGATGCCCATGTTATCAGAGTATTTATTTATCACATTGTGTACAAATACTTAACATGAGGAAAGGCACAACAGGCTCATGCCCAAAACTATCCCATTTCCAATTTATACTATACTGTCCAGATCAAAATGTTGGCTGTGTCACTTTCACTTTTCAAAATACAATTTACACTCTTCAATACTCACATAAACGAGCAAATTTTGAATTAAATAGATACTATTAGGGCCGTTTGCACAGTGCAAGTTTAAACTCTGGGAAAGTTTAAACCTCCAAAGCAGGAGGTTTAAACCAAATAATTTGGATTAACTTGACATCAGTAAAGATTTGATGGGGAAACAGCTCATAGTAAATTATTTTTCGACAGTTGTTGTTATTGCTTCTGTAGACGATAATAATTATTTAGGTTATAGTGAATCATTATTTGAATGTAAAATAATTATAATGGCGGAATTGATAGAAGTTTTTAATGCGATTGATAAAGTAAAAATAATTATAATGGCGGAATTGATAGAAGTTTTTAATGCGATTGATAAAGATCATCTGCGATGACTGCGAAGAAATGTTAAAACTGAGAAAAATGGGGCAAAAAACGATTAATTTAAATTTCTGGGATGATAGAGAATTTTTTTACGGTTTTGCTTGAATAAAGCAACTGACAATTTAGTATTTGATTGAATAAACCACTTGATAGAAATTAAGACAATTTTTAACGGTGGTCTTGGATTAGAAAACATGTTTTTAATAACACATAACTGACATATTTCGCTTTCGAGAGATTTCTAATAAACGAGAAAGACCGTAGTAGATTAAAGCTTAACAAAATAACTTTTTTATCTCAAATTTAAAAATATATTTTTTGGTGCCAACTAAACATAAGTTTTTGACGAATTTCTTGATTGCTTTCCACTTGTATTACCGTAGGCTACAGCTTACAGCTCTGTGGATTTTGAACAAGAAAATAGTAGCTACATATAACCTCAATTTACTGATGGTTTGTAAACAAATAGCAAATTTCCTGTAAAAATTACCCATCCTGATATTATAAACGATGACATTCTATTACCAACTTAATGCTAAACTACTTTAACTTGAACTGGATTAGTAAATGCACTGAGAAAATCGATTCAAGTTCAAACTTTCAGATTAACTCAAACTTAATCGAGTTCAGCAATCTATACTGTGCAAACGGCCCTAAGCGCCGGTTGTACAACATCCGGTTAAATTTTAACCGTGATTGATTCCACGAGAACCAATCAGAGAAGCCGTCTTTTCAAAAACGCCTTCTCTGATTGGTTCTCATAAAATTAATCACAGTAAAAATTTAACCGGCTGTTGTGCAACAGGGCCTTTGAGTCTAAAATCAAGAATCTAGAACAGTAACTTAATAATTATTATTCAAAAATTCTAAATAATTAATATCATTAGTCTAATTAGTATCATTATTCGGACCATGTTAAGAACTGTACACCAATGTATCAACTCTTCTAGTTTAATTTCCTTGTTAACAGTGCTAGTAGGCACTAAGAATTGTGTTTCATCAGCAAAACAGTTCAATTGAAAAAATGAGACACAGATGTTGTCAATGCCACTTTAATTTTTGTCTCATTTTTTCATTAAGTAGAAATACCAAAATGTCTCTTCAAAAACAATCAATTTCTAAAAATCAGTTTAATTTCACCAGTAGTTATTTCCCATTTTTCTTTTGATTTCTCCATTGACAGTGTGGAGAAAATTCATTCAATGGAATTCTGTCAATAGTCAATAAACAGTAAAAATGATCAACTGGCTTGTTTCAAATTGATAAATTCACGTATGAGAAGCCCGTATACTGTACTCTATGAGAGTGTAGTACATGGGTTTTTGTGACATTTCACATTCCAAACCTAGATTTATCAGCCTAATCACCATAATCCCATTCAGTGCACTAGAGCCAAAACCACTTCTCCATCCACTCCAATTTGATTCACATGTAAACAGTACCACCACTTCACATCAGTTTCCAATTTGATTGTTGTGCTTTCAGTGCTGCGACTTCACACCAAACTCCTATTTGATTCACATGTAAACAGTACTACCTTTTCACATCAAATTCCAATTTGATTCCCATGTTAACAGTTCTACCACTTCACACCACTGTTCCATCCACTCCAATTTGATTCCAATGTGAACAGTACCCCGACTTCACACCAATGCCCAATTTGATTCCTTGGTTTAAAGTACTATGACTTCACACCAATGTTACACCGTTTCTAATTTGATTGTTGTGCTTTCAGTGCTACGACTTTACATCGGACGACATGCAAGATTTGGGTGAGATCGGCCGGGGTGCTTTCGGCACGGTGAACAAGATGGTGCACCGCACCAGCGGCACAGTGATGGCTGTCAAACGCATCCGCAGCACTGTCGATGAGAAGGAGCAGAAGCAGCTGTTGATGGACCTCGAAGTGGTCATGAAGTCAAACGAGTGTCCTTGTATTGTCCAGTTCTACGGTGCTCTCTTCAAGGAGGTATGTTCTGTCTTGGAGAAAAGATAGCATAAGAAGATATCCAATGGTTTGTACAGGGACCGGCATATTAATCTGACGATTTTATAGTAATTATTGTTATATTGGCACCACTGTCATTGAAAAGGCGGGAATGTTGTTCATCGACAGGTCTATTCATGAAATTTCATTAACCAGTATGTCGTGGTCAAGTGAACATCGAGCGTTTGTGATTGAAGCGTATTTTAAAAATCTGGTGTGGCGCACTCACACAACTTTCCTTGCCGTTATGAAAATTGATCACCTGGCGCTAGTGTTCACGCGCATCTCAAGTCTACTATTCGAAGAACTGAGCCAGCTAGTGACAGGACAATAACGCTGGATACAGAGAGATCTGCTATCCCTTCATAGTGAATGATTTAATAGAATCAACAGTTGCCAACAGTTTGCAATTGAATAATCACATTTTCTCGAATTTCAAGCTTATTTTCAATTTTAGGTGAAAATGTTACTGGACATAATTGTAGAGATTTTCATGCTCAATCTTTTCCACTTGAATTTTTCTGTTTAAATTATATCTGATACCTGATAATTGGAAATCTGAAATCAAACTTTGCAAAGATGGGGCGGAGCTTCTGAAATTTTTACAGATATGGGACTTGTGGCAGTTGATATAGCTTATCAATGACTATTTTAGGTATAAATTTGATCAAAATCAAATTTACCCTGTTTTTGACAACATTTTCGCTATTTTAGTCGCCATCTTGAATTGCATTTGATCGAAATTGTTCGTGTCAGATCCTTATATTGTAAGGACCTCAAGTTCCTAATTTCAAGTCATTCCGTTAATTGGGAGATGAGATATCGTGTACACACACATACAGACCAATACCCAAAGTCCACGTTTTTGGACTCAGGGATCTTGAAACATATAGAAATGTATAAATTGGGATACCTTAATTTTTTCGGAAAGCAATACTTTCCTTACCTGTGGTAATAGGACAAGGAAAGTAAAAATAATGACTCAGTTATTTTAGCACAGCGTTTATTTCGCAGACATTTCAATTTAAATCGACACGTGCCTGTTCCCAGTAGGAATGCGATCTTGTTGTGGGTGAAGAATTTTAGGAACACGTCGTCTGCTTTATAAACAAAACCAACAGGACGAAAACGGACTGTGAGAACGCCTGAAACATTAATGCGGTAGGAGTAGCTGTTACACGGTCTCCACGACGTTCAGCAGCGAAATATGCTGTTGCGCTAGCCATTTCTGATATGACGAATTCTTCTTTCCGACCTGAAATACCATCAGTATAAGATAATGTTAGTGCAACAACTTATTGTGAATGATTGGGCACATTGCAAAGCCGCTTGCGAGATCATTCTCGAGAATGTCCACCAGAATGCCATTATTCATTCAAGTGACGAGGCACATTTATTCATTTGTCGGGATTTGTGGATAAACAAAATTACCGTTATTGGGGCAGCCAGTAATCCACAGAGCTGAAGGAAGTTATTCAACGAGAAATTTAAGTAATTCCAAAAGTGATGATTGAGTGAGCTATGCCAAATTTTAGAATTAGCTTAAGTGAGTGTGTGAAAAGTAACGAAAAATATTTCGGATCGGCAACGTTTTTCTCCTATCTTTCTCCACTGCCATTATAACGTGGACCTCACTATATGTTTTCTCCAACTCCGCTTGAAATCTTGAGGTGCGTACATACTTTCGCTCTGCTCCGCAATCGAACGTCACTAGAGCAGATCGATTGATGATCGACCGGGGAGCAAGAGTGGAACGCGAGAAGAGCTAACATCTCCCGTAACGTTCATGTTGGAGCGATAGCGGAGGGTGCGTGGAGCGATTGCGGAGCGAGTGCGGAGCGTGTTGGAGGCGCGTATATCTGTACGCACCTCTAGCCTTAAGAGCAAACACTTAATTCTTTGAACTAATTATACCAAGAAACAGTTCTCATGAATGGTTGATACTCCTTGAATGTTAGGCTAGGAACACACCAGTAGTCAAGGCAAGACAAGACATGATCAGACACAATACTTCACATAGTTGCTTATGAAGACATGTCTAATTTCTAGTAGTGAAACATTTGCCGAATTTAAAGTGATGACAGTACGTCAAATTTATATAAAGAAACTTCTCTACTATGCATGGATGAGGAAGGATGAATTTACAGTGAATAATAACGTTTCTATATATAACCTGAGAGTTACATCTCATAACATTTATAATATTTACTATTCAGATTTGACAATAGTGCGAAGACAATTGGGGTATCTTAGCTCAAAAATAATAAATATCATGCCAAATGCATTGTCAGAATCTCTTTCTAATAGGGGAAGACAGAGGATGGAACAGATAAATTTATACAAAGTGGGTGATACAAAAATTTTTCTTCGACATCAGTCAAATATATAATTACTAGTAATTTTGTTAACTTCGATTTTTTGTAGCTTTGATTATTAGTAAATAAATTTTTATATTGTCTAAACAGCTGATACTCTCACTCAGCGGTCAGGGGTTTTCCCTTGCTGGGTGGTGCCATGTAATTTTAATTTATTTGTAAAATAGCATAATATTATAATCTAGAATATTCTTTTGTGAGTTTTTAATTTGTATTTTGTTTTTATGGGCAATACAGATGTTTTAAAAAAATGACTAATCAGTGTGTGTTGCGTCATAAGCAACAATGTGAAGTATTGTGTCTGATCATGTCTTGTCTTGTCTTGACTAACTGGTGTGTTCCTAGCCTAACATTCAAGGAGTTTCAACCATTCATGAGAGCTGTATCTTGGTATAATTAGTTCAAAGAATTAAGTGTTTACCCTATTAATGATTTGATTCACAAGAACTAATCATAACTTATTGTAAATGCACATTTTGTTGAAAAATATTATACAACTAAGCTCAACTCACACTTACGCGACTCAGGTCGAGAAGAGACTGAACTTTAGTCGAGAGCATGTGTTTTCAAATTGTGACGTCGCGGGGACTAGAATCGACTTGTCTGAGTGTCACCATTTGTAACATGCTCTCGATTAGAGTCGAATCTCTTCTAGACCTAGAGAGTAGCGTAAGTGTGAGTTGAGCCTAAGTATACCGTACCTACCAACTTGTGATTTATGATTTTTTTGTGGTTTATTTGTTCATGGTTTTTTGTTTTCCAGGGAGACTGTTGGATCTGTATGGAGCTGATGGATACCTCTTTAGATAAATTTTATAAATTTATTTACGAGAAACTAAATCAAAGGATACCGGAAACCACCCTGGGCAAAATCACTGTCGCTGTAAGTACTTTTATTATTTCAAAAAGTATTGTAAACTCGGTTAAGTTCACTTCTAATGAGAAATAATAAATAATGTCATAGTACCCTTTTTCAAATAAATAAAATTATTTCCATTTAAGAATTTAACAAGATAGATATTCAACAAAACCTGAATAAATCTCAGATAATTTATTATTACTTTTATGTGGGTTATGATGCATATAAATTACTAGCTTGCCCGGCGAACTTCGTACCGCCAAAAAGTCAATGTATCTCATGTCACACTTGCTATATATATGGTGAATCATGAAATTTATCTGACAATCAATATTTAATTTACATCTCAATACGGACTTCCTATGTGCTTAGTCATGAAGCATTTATTCATTTATTGTACAAAATACTACAATCATAGTATAATTATGACACTGAAGGAAAAACTAGGCTGAGCCTGTACTATTTCTCTCCAAAAATTTTGATAAAATGTTTATGCTGTCCAAAGGTTGAGGTTATAATATCACACACTGCTTCTTTACTTGATTTTTGGTCCAGGAATAATGATTTAAAAATTATGAATTATTATTCCGAAAACATATTCTTCTCAATCGATTGGTAGTAAGATCTATCAGTAAGTATTGAATTAAAAAATAGGTTCAATCAGTGTTTCAAAGATGAATTAATGTTTCCATAGTTGTTGATTGTCAATAGATGGTCCAGGAAATATGCGATGTACGATGAATTTCTTTCATTTAATGTTTTCTACCGTTTTAATACCAGTACACAATTTATCACAGGGTGACGTGTTTATTACAGCTGGTAACTTTGGATGCTAAATCATAGTATCGTAATATGATCTTGAATCATGATCATCTTTCCGTTCTTCGGTAGCCGCTCGGCCGAAAATTTCGAAAACATAGGTCTGTAAAATGGATTAATAAAAATTATTAGCCCCCCTATTGAGATTTTTGGTCAGAAACCTCCCAATATTCACACAATATATTCTCAAAGTTTCATGCCGTTCTGTCAAGTAGTTTTGAAGTCTTTATAGGGAACAAATATACAAACAAACACACAAACAGACATTCATTTTTATTTATATAGAAGACTATGTAATTACTTCAATAAAAACTTTAATTTTGCAAAATATTCATTTTTTCCTTCATTTTTTTTATTTAGAGATCATTTTGATAATGGAAATATCCTCTTTTTTTCAATCCTCCTTTCATCCTACTACCTCTTCTTTCTTTTATCTAGATTCTTCTCTCTTCTCTCCTAGTAGTTCTTCTTCTACTTGTTCTCTTCTGCTACGTCTTCTCCTACTTCTCCTCTTTCTTCGTCTACCTCTCTGTTTTTCTACTTTTTTCTATTCTTTTCGCACATCTCTTTTCTTCTATCATTATCATCAACTCCTTCTGTATAGTGAGGTCCACGTTATAATGGCAGTAAAGAAACACGTTGCCAAGTCTCTCCATTTTGCCACTGAGTGTACACAGCTGTTACTCAATTCATCACATTAAATTTGATCTAATAATAATTATCATTTCCTTGATAAAATAATCAATTTAATGTCAAATTAATCAAGAAAATATATATTTTCATAATTTGATTTAAAAATGTGCTTCCATAAATCCATAACTAAGATCAGATTTTTATTTTTATACGAACCTGAAATGGCGGCTAATTTAGAAAGCTGTGATACACCAATCTGAATTTCAAAACAACAGAAATTAAGTTACCTATTTGGTAGGTATTCTATTCCAATTTCTTTTTAAAAATAATAGAAAAATGGAAATCCTTTCTAAAATAAGTAATTTCAATGTAAATAATTCTGAAATAACCTTTCAATATTATTTATACCGGTACGAGTAGGTCTAACCTAAACGTGTAGGCTAACTGAAGCATGGATGAAGTCTAGGATGGTTAGTTATCAACTTTTAAAATGTAATTTCAGGTATTTTAATTTGGTTTCTCATACGGTAATGTCTAAAAATTATTCATTGTTTCAAAATACATTTTAAATCAATTATACGACTTGTGTACCAAAGTATTTTGATAGAGATGAAAAAATGGCGGCTGAGTTACTTTTGTACAGTCACTGTCAAAAGTAGAAATAAAATATTCTGGCAAACTGACAACATTGCAAAGCTAGAGAGAGATAGCGCTATCTGTTTTGTTGTATGATAGAAAATGACCGCATCAGTATTGTCAATCGTACACTGCCATTATAACGTGGACTTCACTATAGTCTCATTTCTTTCCTCTTCTTTCTCCTCGTTCTCTTCTCCTTAATCGTTCTTTTTCTACCGTCTTTCTCTTGCAATTTCCCGATTGTGATTTTGTCGAATAAATCTAAAAATCGATTCTTTATATATTTTTGTTTGATTTGTCAGACGGTGCGAGCCTTGAACTACCTGAAGGAGAAGTTGAAGATCATCCACCGCGACGTGAAACCGAGCAACATTTTGCTCGACCGACGTGGCAACATCAAGTTGTGCGACTTTGGCATATCGGGCCAGCTGGTCGACTCCATTGCCAGGACAAGGGATGCCGGATGCAGGCCTTATATGGCGGTTAGTTGACTCCGTTCAATCATTATCATAAAAGCTTAAATCCAGAGGTAAAAGTAGGGATTCGAAGTTATAGTTCCGGTTGAGCGTACCTCTTTGAAATTTAGAGTAACCGTCCACTGGAACCGTATTCAACCGATCCGTTCGGCCGTTGGATCGGACGAATCTGCCGGCCGTTAATTCGGCCGAATATGGTCGTCCATTGGAACCGTATTCAACCGATCCGTTCGGCCGTTGAATCAGACGAATCTGCCGGCCGTTAATTCGGCCGAATATGGTTGTCCATTGGAACCGTTTACGTCAGTCTAGTTCAGTAGTTGGCTGGTTGCCAATTATTGAATTAACTACTATCATAGCCACCAAATTTTTTAAAAACAATGATTATATTGAGATTTTGAAAATTGAATAAACAAATATCCACTAAATTAGTTGTTCATTACAATAATCTTACCTTCAGATCCTATTTGTTCAGCAATCTCTGTCCACAGATTCTTTTGAACATCACGACGATGATATCTTTTGTCTCGCATATGTCGCATATTGTAATAACTAATTTAGTGGATATTTGTTTAATTAATTTTCAAAATCTCAATATAGTCATTGTTTATGAAAAATTTTGGTGGCTATGATAGTAGTTAATTCAATAATTGGCAACCAGCCAGCCAACTACTGAACTAGACTGAAAGCTGATTACCCTGATCTACTTTCAGCCTACTCCATTTTATTAATCAATGATTTGATCTTATCTACCTATATAATTTTTATACTTTATTAATGTTTTGTTTTTTTCTCTTAAATATTCATATCAATTAAAACTTCTACAGTATTTCCATTTATAAATAATGAATCCTTAGTTGAATTAATGAAATTAACGTTTTGGTAGAGAGTTAGTTAGAAGGATATTTTGAACATTCTTTTCGAAGAATGGACATTAGATATGTCCAAAGCTCCGCCAATTTGTGTAGATGCATAACAATATTATCTATAGTTATTACAAATTACTTTTTTCATATCATGTACAGTTCAATAATTATTCTCTTAGTCTATATTATGTAAATTCATCTATAATTTTGCTGTATTGTAAGCTATTGTATATTAGTGTATAAACCAGTATATATTGTAATCTACATAAATAAAGTACTCAATCAATCAATATCCCACAATGGAACATGCTCTTGAACCAAACTTATCAACTTTTCATTGGCCATAGTTACAACTTTATAAAACATAACAACTTCAAAAAACAAAAACAAACAAGTCTGTGAAACAATTTTAGGTTACGAACACTTTGTTGTCTCAGCTCGACTAGCTAGTTCGAGTAATGAGAATCATTTATGTTTATTTGTTCTGCAAACAGCTGTTTACCGGCTTTATTTCATGCATGGATAACAGCTGAGATTGAATGGCTATGACAAAAACATCATTCTCGCCTGCAAAAGGCCCCTTCCAGTCCATGTGACTTGAGATACTACTAGTAGTTCTGTGAACAGTAGACCTCACGCAGTATTCTCATCCACAAGTACCTGATGTCACTTGTTTTAAATGATAAACAAACTCAGTTCACGTTTGAATTTGTATTCCATATGATATAATTCATCCAGTTCCGTGATAATCTTTCTATCTGATGAAAATTATTTTTTTACAATAAAAAAAATATAATTTCTCCAGCATTATTTAGTTCATTTTTTATTTTTAATCACCTATTGAATTAGTTTTTTTCGAATGTGAGAATATTGATATAATGGGCACGCATAATAATACCATGACTGCAAAACAAATATTGAAACCAAAGACCTTAAAGCTGCGATTAGATCAAAGTTATTAACAAAATTTTAATAACTCAATCCTTATAGATTATATTAGATTGAACATAACATATCATACACATGATGAAGATGTGTGTTTGTCAACTTCCGTTCAATCTTATAGAATCTATAAGGATTAAGTTACAGTATTAACATTTTGTTTAAATTGGTGTAAACCAGCTTAAAGATGCATACCTCTTTAATGTCTTTGATGAAACTATAGACCTTATACAAATACAGTAATAGACTGGCTTCTCCACACATCTGTGTAATCACTTGTCAGCTGATTTATGTTGAATAATTCTATATTCTGATTTTTACCCTAATATTGGCGTATGAAGGAGGCTCCTTTTTCCTTTTATAATATTATCCTTGAAATGCAAAATTCCCAAAAACCTTGTATATACGTCGGCGCGTAATTAGAAAAGGAACATACCTGTCAAATTTCATGAAAATCGATTACCGCGTTTCGCCGTAAATGCGCAACATATAAACATATAAACATTTAAACATTAAGTGAAATGCCAAACCGTCGACTTGAATCTTAGACCTCACTTCTTTCGGTCAATAATGATTTGTTTTGTGTTTGTGTTTAGCCGGAACGCATAGACCCCGACCGGCTCCGGCCCGGATACGACGTGCGTTCGGACGTGTGGTCGCTGGGCATCACCCTGATAGAGGTGGCGACAGGTCGTTTCCCCTACCCCAAGTGGAACTCGGTGTTCGATCAGCTGAGTCAGGTGGTGAAGGGGGATCCGCCCAGGCTCACCACCAACCAGGACCCCAGTGGGCTCTCCTTCTCACTCGATTTTGTGCAGTTTGTCAATACTTGGTGAGTCAAACAATCAAATACTTGAGGACTGACAATTTTGTGAAAAGAAGAACTACAGGTTGTGCAGAGGAAACGCATGTTTTTCGAACAGACAGTACTCGTCACGGGAGAGGGTATTGCCCTGGAACGAATGTTGGCAGACGACCATACTATGCCATTTCAGTTGCTATGAGCGTTGGAACGTACAACATTGTGTGTTCGCTGTTAAGCAGTTTTTTTTTAGAAACAATGAATCTGCAGTCACAGTGCAACGCTTTTCCGTCAATATTTTAGAGTTGGGCGACGAGATGCAATGCCTGATCGAAATACTGTACTCCGATGGGCTGCAGCGTTTAGGAGTACTAGTTCTGTGATGAAAAAGAAACCACCTGGTCTTTTCCGTTCAGTTCGTACTCCTGAAAATGTAGACCGAGTCAGTGTCGTCGAGTCGATCGTCTAGGACTAGTAACAGCTGCTGTTCTGACTCGGTCTACACTTTTCTGGGGAACGGGGAAGACCAGGTGGTTTCTTTTTCATCACAGAACTAGTACTCCTAAACGCTGCAGCCCATCGGAGTACAGTATTTCAATCGGGCATTGCACCTCGACGCTCAACTCTAAAATATTGACGAAAAAGCGTTGCACTGTTACTACAGATTCATTGTTTCTAAAAAAAAAAATGCTTAACAGCGAACACACGATGTTGTACGTTCCAATGCTCATAGCAGCTGAAATGGCATAGTATGGGTCGTCTGCCAACATTCGTTCCAGGGCAATTCCCTCTCCCGTTGACGAGTACTGGCTGTTCGAAAAACATGCGTTTCCTCTGCACAACTCTATACAAGACTTAACCTATTTCGGACTATGTGTTATCTAAATTTGGGAGGGGAATAGCACAAGGTTACCTTATTTTTCCTCTCCCTATCATTTTGATAATGTACTTATTGTATAAAAGAATAAATGAATATGTATGAACCTCTGCCATAGAGAAAAGATAGCATAAGAAGATATCCATGGTTTGTAAAATTCATTCAAAGTTTTATATCAAATTATGGTTGGAAACAAGTTGCATTTGTTCTAATCCTAATTAATGAATAATTATTATTAAATGAAATTCCAATTAAATGTTGTAAATCACCCCGAAGACTTCTGCTACTGCAAATATTGACAACAGGGTAAACAGCTAGATGGAAATTCGATGAGCGCTACTATACAAAAATTATTTGTCAACCCGGGAATCGAACCCAGTACCTCCTAATTGCCGGTCAGGAATGCTTACCCTTACACCAAACTGACAAGCTCTGGATAGCAGTGCTCATCTTATACAAAGCCATAGCGGCCAGTCAGTCTATAGATAGAAATAAATTGGAAGTTGAATTTGTTCAAATGCTAATTAATGAATAATTATTATTAAACGAGATTCCAATTAGATGCTGCAAATGATGAGCGCTGCTATCCAGAGGTTGTCAGTTTGGTGTAAGGTAAGCATTCCTGACCGGCAATTAGGAGGTACTGGGTTCGATTCCCGGGCTGACAAATATTTTTTATATAGTAGCGCTCATCGAATTTCCATCTAGCTGTTTACCCTGTTGTCAATATTTGCAGTAGCAGAAGTCTTCGAGGCGATTTACAGCATTCAATTGGAATTTCGTTTGATAATAATTATTCAAATTATGGTGTTGTGTATCAATAAGTTGAGATGATACTGTATCATGTGTGGTGATACAGTATCATTTTGTGATGATACTGTATCATTTATGGTGATACCATAGGGAAAAGATAGCATAGGGAGATATTATGATCCCATATTATTAGGACGTTTCTGTTGCAAATTTCAAGCCGATTTTGTATTAAGCTCAACTCAAGCCGATTACTGTCGACTACGGACTATTATTACTGTTTTGTTGGGGTGAGAGTGTAAGAACGGCACAGTATGAGAGACTACCAGCGTCATATAGCACCACGAAAAAGAACTACGTGGACTATCAACTTGAGTTAACAATGTGTACGCTCTGTGTACAGTAAATTGTGCCAGTTCCAATCGTAAATTTTTCCATCACGTGACTAGTGCAAAATGCTCCCATGGGACGCCATTTCAAAATCGTTGGTTCGAGCTTTTGGCGCGCACATATAAAGTTGATTTACACAAAAATGTGTCGTTTACTAGCTGCGTGAATGAAGAAAGGCTGTTTCACAAACTTACCGTCTGGAAAAGTGTGCATTACTCTCAAATTTTCTGTAGAGAAAAATTCATTTAAATGTTTGAATGGTTATCAAACATCATATTGTTGGTTATGTATTCTATGGCTATGCTATGGTAAACAAACTATCAGCGCATGCGCAGAGAAGCAAGAAGACTACAATAATCGACCAATGAGAGCTCAGATAGTTGGAACTGTACCAGGCCGGACAATTTACCACGCTTCGACTGTGGGGCAGGATTTTGGAACTGGAACTGGTTTCTGGTACAGAATCTGTCAAAACTCTTCCCATGGAACGCGGAACTTTTTACCTGGTAAATTGTGAATCGGACAATTTACCACATTCTATGTACCCAGAACGGGCTCAATGGAATTTGGAACATAATCGCCCTATACCATGGGATAGGCTGCTAAAAAAGCAGTCGTTAGGTCATGTCAGAGGCCCTGAAATTGATCAGCTGCGACCTGAAAACTCTGACACCAGACCTGAGCCAGCCAGGTCACTCAATATTATTATTATTACCATGGGATATATGTAATGATACAGTATCACTACACATGATACAGTATCAAGACATATATTCTTATGCTGTCTTTTTTCTATGCTCCTATTCATTCTATATACTACCGACTACTGTCTTAGATTACTGTTTTGTTGGGTTGAGAGTGTAAGAACGGTACAGTGTGAGAGACTACCAGCTTCACATAGCACCACGAAAAAGAACTACGTGGACTATCAGCTTGAGATAACAGTGAAATTTGGAACATAAACTCCCTATACCATGGGATATATGTAATGATACAGTATCACTACACATGATACAGTATCAAGACATATATTCTTATGCTGTCTTTTTTCTATGCTCCTATTCATTCTATATACTACCGATTACTGTCTTATTACTGTATGACCGGGTGAGAGTGTAAGAAGGGCACAGTATGAGAGACTACCAGCGTCACATAGCATCTAGAAAAAAACTTAACAGTGATATTTTGAACATAATCGCCCTATACCATCATCATTTTGTTATGAATTTACTAATAAACGGAATATTACCACGAAAAATAACTACTAGGATAATCGGCTTGAGTTAATAGTGAAATCTGGAACATAATCGCCCTATACCATGGGATATATTCTTATGCAGTCTTTTCTCTATATACTACGAATTTACTAACAAATAGTAATATTTTTTCCCTCCAGCTACTGTCTAAAGTATTACTTTACTCCCTGAAACATAATACTAAAGTGTCACTTTTTCGCTCTCGGTAGTAAAAAACTGAAAAACTCCCTAAGGAGTAAAAGTGACTCCATTAAATAACATAGGAAGCATCTCTAATTCAAAAACTCACATGTATTAGGTTAGAAGGTCTAAGCTCAGATGAGAAAGCGTAATAGAGGTGTTTGTCATTGAGTCAACTGAATCAATACTACAACAAGAAATTTGAACAACTCATGAAATATATGTTTGTATGATATTATATTCTTATTTTGTAGACGATAAAAATTTTAACAATTTTAAAAATATTTTATTCTATTCAAAATACCAGCCAACAAATATTTTTGATCTGCAATTCAAATCTGAACCGAGTGATCTGGAATCAGCCATTTTGGTAGACACCCAGCTGTACAATTGTTACAACTTTTGCCGATAGATAGCGCAATCGACAGTGCCAATCAGACGGCTGGTTTTTAGGTTTTAGATTTTAGGTTATGCTGTTAGGAAACATTGTCACCAATACGTAAGTTATCAAAATGATTTTATTTGCAGTTTCTATAAAAAAATGTAGATGGAGGAAAAATGTTGTGTACATCACGAGTGAAAAATACTTTTTCTCCCTCAGGAAAATTGTTCCCCTCGGCTACGCCTCGGGCTTCAAACTTTTCCCTCAGGGAGAAAAAGTCGTACTTTTCACTCTAGATATACAAATAATTATATTCCAAGTCTTTTTAACAATTTTTATTAATTTTAATTTGTTGTTGCAGTTTGATAAAGGATGAGCAGCAGCGGCCGAAGTACAACAAACTGCTGGAGCATGCGTTCATACGTCGCAGTGAGGCTGCTCAGGTGGATGTGGCCTCGTACGTGTCACACACACTTGACACCATGGCCAACCACGGCCAGTCCATATTCACCATGAACATGCAGTGATGGCTGGCTGCCAGTGTAGGGTGGCCTTAATAACATCGGACATAGGAAATTGTTGATACTCTATGATAGAAAATTGTTGATACTCAGTGAAGAGTGTAGGGTGGCCTTAACAATCGGGGAAGGACTGGGCTGCAAAAATTGTTGATACTTGGTACAGTGTAGGGTGGTCTTAAAAGGATGAGTTGAATCAGACTGGATATGGAAAATTGTTGATACTTGGTACAGTGTAGGGTGGTCTTAAGTGGATGAGTTGAATAGGGCTGGATATGGAAAATTGTTAATACTTGGTACAGTGTAGGGGGTCTTAGAGGATTACTTGAATCGGACTGGACATAGGAAATTGTTGGTACTCGGTACAGTGTAGGGTGGCCTTAACGAGATGACTCAAATTAAACTGGTCATAGAGAATAGTTGATACTTGTTCCAGTGTAGGGTGGCCTTAAACCTAGCGCCGCAGTGCAGGATGGTTTCTCACAGCTTGGCGTTGTTGTCATTTGAGATGGGTGTCTGGCTTGGAAGTGTTACGGCCGCATTGCAGGATGACTGTTAACGGTTGCCGGAAGATCAACAGCTGGGTTTTTTTCGTTATTTTTCGTGATAGAGAAATTCTGATTGCAGATTCGTTCTCAGCGACCCCAAGTTTAGCCTGAAGGCTCAAAATGTCAACAATGTTTTTAAATAATTAAAAACCATCATGAAAAGTCATTAATATGGTAGTACACCACGTTTCTGGAAACTTTTTACTGGTGACTGGAGTTATTATTGACACACAGAAAACTGCTGATGAACGCGAATAAGACCGCCACTCCATTGTTCTATTGTCTCGGCTGCTTGGCTGAGCCTGGCTGGAGGGATCAAATAACCGACTGGATTGATCTTTGCTGGGTGGAAGACGTTACTGCGGCCGCTCGCATTCCCACCAACGCTGCTATTATTTTGCTGTCTCAGCGCCTAGTCCGAGTCAGACAAGCATCCAGCCTGCACTGCGAAGCTAGGTTAACAGCATTACTTGAATTGGACTGGACGACATAAGAAATTGTTGGTACTCGGTACAGTGTAGGGTGGCCTTATTAACATTACTCGATTCGGACTGGAAATAGGAAATTGTTGGTACTCGGTCCAGTGTAGGGTGGTCTTAACGAGATTACTATAATTAAACTGGACATAGGAAATTGTTGGTATTCGGTCCAGTGTAGGGTTGACTTAAAAGGATGAAGATAATTTAATTTAATTGAATAATTGTCTTTATTAAGGTCGAAGTTAGGACTCTAGGTCCTCTCTGCCACACAACACTCAAAAGAGACGGTTTGTTTATTGGAGAGATGGAGCGGGTATCAAAAATCGAATAGATATTTCTCAGATACAGTGTACTGTGGTATTGAAAAGATTGGATGATACTTTTGTACCATCAAACATATGGTGAGGTCCACGTTATAATGGCAGTATTTGATCAACATTGGTGTTTCTATCCTGTCTATCATTCGACCAAGCCGATTGCGCTCTTATTTCTACATCTGCCAGATTGTTTTTCAACCATGTAGAAATATAATAAATTAACAAAATATTCAATTTTCATAATTATTAAATCTTTCAAAAGTATTTTCTTTTCGAATAAAAATAATAGATCACTTTTTACAAGAATTAACAGTTAATATTGAATCAGATACACCGGTATGAGGTATATTCTATAGAAGGTAGAGGGAAGTCAGAGACATATTATTTTATACTAGAATGACCAGTTAATATTTCATCAGATACTCCGCTATCAGCTATCCTCTATAGAAGGCAATGGCAAGGAAGATAATCGGCAACACTGTCCTCCCATCTTTCTACACTGTCATTATAACCTGGACCTCACTATAGCAAAGATATAATTTTTAATTCTATCTCAAATCAAAATAATAAGAGTGATGTCAATACAACAGTCTTAGTGCCGATTACACAACAGTCGGTTAAATTTTAACCGTGATTAATTCCACGAGAACCAATCAGAGAAGGTATTTTTGATAAGACAGCTTCTGTGTTTGGTTCTCGTGAAATTAATCATGGTTAAAATTTAACCGGCTGTTGTGCAACCGGGCCTTATTCTCTCAATTATGGTTCTCGTGAAATTAATCATGGTTAAAATTTAACCGGCTGTTGTGCAACCAAGCCTTATTCTCTCAATTATGGAGGAATACCACAACGTCTCTTATTCTACAATCAAACTATTTTAAAGCTGTATCATATCCAGTCGATCAACTTTACTTCATAAAATTCATGAAGTCAAAATAAAATTATGATGTTATTTATTAACATGAGTGCTTCCTACTCAAAAATGGATGCTTTTAGTCTCAGGTGAAACCACCATAGCAATTTTATGAGCCACCAAGGTTTGTTAAATAATTTTAATCGACAAACCATAAATACAAAGTGTGTTCGAAAAGTAGACGGTCAAACTTCAAGAACTGGGGTCTGTTGTTTTTGTAAATATTGTAAACTTCATAAATGTAATAGGTAAAATTAGCAATAACGTATTGTAATTTTAGGCTGTATATTATCATATTTGTGAGTTTATCATTGTTATCATATTTGTTTTCGAAGTATCACGGTAAAGCTGCGTTTACACCAAAGTTATTAACAAAATGTTAATAACTTAATCCTTATAGATTCTATCAGATTGAACGGAACTTGACAAACATATATGTTCATCATGTGTATGATAAGATATGTTCAATCATAGAGAAACAATAGCCTAGGTAGATATCCCATGGTATAGGGCGTTTATGTCGCAACTTTTACTGTTATCCCAAGCCGATAGTTCACGTAGTTCTTTCCTATGCAGCTGTGTGACGCTGGCAGTCTCTCAAATAATTGTGCCGTTCATACACTATCGCCCCAACAAAACAGTGAAAATTGACAATAGTCGACAGTAATCGGCTTGAGATAACAGTAAAAGTTGCGACATTAATTCCCTATACCATGGGATATCTACTTACGCTATTGTTTCTCTATGATTGAACATATCTTATCATACACATGATGAACATATGTGTTTGTCAAGTTCCGTTGAATCTGATAGAATCTATAAGGATTAAGCAATTAACATTTTGTTAATAACTGGTGTAAACGCAGCTTTACTTTTCGAATACTTTTCAAAAATTATATTCTATTTCATAGATTATAATATATTCTATAGGGGAATGTGTTGTACCTTGGGACAATTTTTGAAAAATGATTTTTATTTTCATTTGTGTATGATAAATATCATTTATTTAAATTTTATTTTAAAGCCCAACATTGAGGCAACATACCGGCATGAAAACATTCAAAATATGTTTCTTGATAAGGAAGTAATAAATTATTTTCCACATCCCTGCTTTGTATCCCAAGGTACAACACCAGGTTGTACCTTGGGATATGGGGTGTTGTACCTTGGGATTCAAAATGTTGTACCTGGGACTAAGTGGAAGGTTAGGAAAAAATCCAATATAGCAAATAAATCTCATTTAATTGAAACAAAAATAGAAAAAGAAGATCAAAAACCAATAAAATATGTATTCAACTACATTATTAATTCATAGGCATTTCATAAGTACTAAAATCTACAGGGAACTTCATAACTTCCTTTAGACGCTCAGAGGTTCCTGACGTTATAGGCAAAGGTAACTACAAATGATATCTCCCTCATCAATTTCAAATTTGGTCTCATCTCTCAATACAAAAGTATTAGCTCCAGTTTTAACTAGATATTGAATCTCATACATGTCAGTTTTTTGTAAACTTTCGCTACATAATATAAAACTCTCTTTTTACCAGGAACCTTAACCAAAATATAATCATTCTCTTTCACTTCATTACATTCATTGACTGTTTCAAGGTCTACTTCCATCTCTTCATCTAAAACTTCTTTAATTTGTTCTTCAATGGATGCATTATTAAACTCTTCATCACTAGATGGCAAACTAATATCCTCATCCTCTGAACTTGTGTCATATCCAGTTGTTTTAAATTTCTTTTTAGATTAGGTCTATTCAAGTTTTTCTTAAAACCACGAAACAATCTCTTATTAACTACATCTTTCTTTTGTCCTTCATTCTTTTTTGCTGTTCAATCAACTTTTTTTCTGGAGTGTCAGTGAGGATTCTTGTTTTTCCTGGCTGTCTTCCTCTTGTAGTTTTTTTTCTGGTTGCAGCTTTGGGAAATGGGCGAACCATTTCTGGAGTCACAATTTTAATTTTCTCCTGTGCTGATGTTGATGGCTTGGTTAATTTTTCCTCTGAAGATATTGGCGGCTTGGCTAAATTTTCTTGTGAAGATGTTGACGGCTGTATGGAGGGGGTTGCAATGTCATCCATTTGTTGTTGATCAATAATCTGCTCACGGTCTGTAACGTAGGAAGAGAGAAACTCATCTTCTGTAAAAATATTTCGATTGAATGGATGTATTCCTGCGACTTCAAATCCCTTTTCTATATTCTCTTTTGTGAATGCTTTTTTGAAAGCATTGCCTACCAATCCAGCTACATCGTATATTTGAATGGGCTTTCCAGGATTGGATAGCATCCAACTATTCATTGCACTGTTATAATAGCCTTTGTATGGCCATAAACCGTCCGATCCAATGGCTGCAACTTGTGAGAGGTATGGGGTGGGAATGTTAACAAAACCACACCCTTCTCCTTACATAAATCTAAAGATTGTATGGAGATATGGCTCTCATGGTTATCGAGTATAAGCAGGACTGGCTTCTCTTTTGTAGGCTTCACATGCTCAATAAAGTGCTTCATGTATTCAAAGAATAACTCTTCATTTGACCATCCACTGGGATTTGCACCTCCAATTGCACCATTTGGAGCTCCTATGAGCATGTGTTGTTTGAAGTTCACCCGAGGGAAAATCAGCATGGGAGGTATACTGTTACCAATAGCATTGACACAGGCTATCATTGTAATGTTTAGTCCTCTTTCCCCTGAAGTGACAGAGCCAACCTGTTTTATCCCTTTGGAACAAAGAATTTTGGGAGGTGCATGAACTGTAGAGTTGCCAGTTTCATCCAAGTTATATATCTCATTTGGTTGAAACTTATGCCTTTCCAGTACAGCTTCTAAGTTGTCAAAAAATGATTTGACATTCTCTTATTAAAACTAGTTGCCCTTGCAAGACTTGTTGCCTCAGGTTTGCGTAAGCTTAGGCTAGGATGCCGTTTTCGGAAGCCACGCAACCAAAACTCCCCTGCAGATTCAGCTGTAACCCATTCTTTAGGAAGTTTGGTTTTACTGTCAGGCTCTTCTGACAAGGCTTTAGCATAATTAAAAGCTAATTTCAGTGTACTTTTCTTTGTTAGACCATAATGTAGTGCAGCAGATTGTTTCAGGTAAGTAACTAACCTCAGTTCTTCTTCATTTGTGAAAACCTTTTGACCGAATTTTTTTCACTGTTGTACTTAAAAAGAGTCTGTTGTTCTTCTTTTCCAAGAAATGCTTGGTAGTGCCTACTCACAGTAGAATTGCTTAGTCCATACCTTCGAGCAGCTTCATTGATCTTGAGTGTAGCATTGATGCTATCTATGAGGAATACTGACAGTTTGAATTAAATCTCAATATAGTTGATTCATTTTTATATAATATGAAGTTATGCCATAAATAAATTATGCCTTATTAATCCATTTGTATTATTTTGGTTTTATATCGTGATATAATAAACATGAGGTAAGTTGTTGAAGATATGTATTTCCTGCTATCAAAATTAGAACGAAAAACACTTGAATGTTTTATGAATATTTTATGAAACTTTAGTAAGGTCCATGTTGTAATGGCAGTGTTTGATTAGGAATGGTATTGCTTTCCTTGTCTATCATCCAACAAAGCGGATAGTGCTATCTCTTCTCGCTTTGGTCTGTTGCTAAATCGTCTTTTAACAATGTAGAATTGATAATTAATTTAACAAGATATTTTTCATATTAATTATGAAAATTCATCATGAAAATATTATTTCTTGCTTAATAAAATATAATTGATAATTTTAAACTATCTCTTTCTCGCTTTTCTTTGTTGCTAGATCGTCTTTTAACAATGTAGAATTAGTAATTAATTGACAAGATATTTTATCTTAATTTGGGAAATTCATCATGAAAAATATTATTTCTTGCTTAATAAAATATAATTGATAATTTTAAACTGGAATGAACAGTTAATTTACATCAATAAGCCTGTATCAACTACCTTCTATAGAAATCATTGACAAGACGGAGGATCGGCAACCTTGTTTTCCTATCTTCCTCTACTGTCATTATAACGTGGACCTCACTATAGGATATTACAAATTGAAGGGAGAGGGAAGATGTTCGAACAATCATAAACTATGTCATCTGTTGTAAGTTTCCTTGTTAATAGTTAATAAAGGATTTGTAACAGGGTTAACATTATTGTTTTTCATTTAGTGCCGTCTGTACAGTCAAAGCTTAAACTGAATTTAATCAGCTGGTGGCTTGAAATCTAAATGAATCACTTTATAACATAGATAACGAATGAGACTTTATATGGATTTTATCCATTTTAAAATGGAATTTAGTTTAAATTGACACTGTGCAAACGGCGCTTAGCACCACAAAACTAACAACATTATAACATAGATAACGAATGAGACTTCATATGGATTTTATCCATTTTAAAATGGAATTTAGTTTAAATTGACACTGTGCAAACGATGCTTAGCACCACCTCCGTGACCAAAGCCGTAGTGCATTCTGGTGACGTCAGCACAGGTAGGGCTCCTACACTAATAAAAACTTGTTGATTTCAGATCTATATCAGCTAGTGTTTTTATTGGTGTAGGACGACCTACCCTACCTGTGCTGACGTCACCATCAACTACCTGTCATGCATGATGGCTTTGTTTACTTAGTCAGTAAGTTGTCCTGAAACTCAAACAGAATTTACTCAAACAGTTTTGGAAAAATACGAAATATATGCAATTTTGTTGTACCATAGGTCCTTTGTGTGGCAATCAGCCATTTAGCAATTTAGCTGAGCTCTAGACTTAAACGTACGTTTTCCTTTATGCGTAAATTTCCGCAGTCGACGACGGCAAGCATTGTTGACATTCATATTGTCCAAATTTCAAGTGTGCTAAAACAGCTGATCAAATAACTTTTCATTATTTGTCTTTATTATTAAAGAATTAAACATTTCTAATAATATCAACATATTGCCATTTAAAAGTATTAAAAAGTATAAGCTCAGCCTGCCCTATTAAAACATAATTGAACATAATCTTTTAGATTATGTAGACAAATTGAAATCTACCCAATCTGAGATTTTCTCCCTGACGACGGCATTTACACACAAAGAAAAACCCAGCTTTAAACAGCTGGAGTCAGAAAATTGGCTTTCCAAAACGGGGCATAGTCGCAGTCCACGTTTAAATTAAATTTTGAAAAACTAGAAAATTGAACACAAAATAAAGAGAAAATTGTGTAAAGCTCCAGCTTTATTAAGGAATGTTTAATTTCGTCAAGGAAAAACGTTTCCAATATTATAGAAATGAGAAAATAAAGATTTTCATGTAAACTGCGAATACGCCCCGTTTTGGAAGGCCATTTTTCTGACTGCAACTGTTTAAAGTCTAGAACTTAGCTAAATCCCGAGCTCGGAACCCGGCCCTTAGAAGTGTTTATTTTGCTTTTGTTCCATTTTCTTCTGTTATACGGTGCTGTATTTTGGGGCAATTCAAGTCATTCTATACAAAATATATTTACACCGGGTTGCACAAGAGTATGTTAACTTTAAATCCTTATTCAATGCCACGAGAACCAATAAGATAAGCCTTTTTTCCAGAAAAATCTTCTCTTGGAATTTAATCGTAATTTAAATTTAACAGGCTTTTGTGCAACTGAGTCTTAGGATTCGAAAATGGGCAGTTGGAGTGATGATGGGTGATAAAAGTTGATCACACTGAATCTTATTGTAGGAAAAATATATCCTCAATAATTCGATTTTCAATTCAATTCATTTCACCAAAACACAGAAAACAGTACAAAGATGTGACAAGCAGAAAAAAAAACAATAATTATTTTTCTAAATATCTATATCAACTATCTGAAAAATACGGCTGGAGGTGAAGAACTACTGGCATAACACTTGTTCGCCAGTAGGAGTAGAGACTTAACTGTTTCTAAATCTTAAACTAATAATGTAAAATGGAATCTTTTTATTCAAACAATGGTAAGTATATTTAAAATAAATGCTATCAATTGTGAATTGATCCTGACAATAATTAGCAATGAATAGTTTTGTAGAGTATTAGAATCAAACTTGATCATTGGATCTCATCTAGCTTGTCTTTTAGAATATATTTTGAAGTATATTTCTTACCATTTTTGCATTAAGCTTCAAAACTAGGTCAACTTGCAGACACTTAGTAAGCCTCTACTTTTAAAAATAATGAGACAAAACTTATTCGCAACAATGTCTCTCAACACACTACTGAAATTCTTTTTATACTGTCAAGATTCCTGATAAATACTAACACTACTACCAATTCAACAGATACTGTCAATTTTGAGTGAATTTTACTGTAATTAGATTCACTTTCAAACTGTCAGTATTCCCTATGAATAACACCAACAGATCCCATTCAATCAATGCTGACAGTGTGAGATGAATATTATGAAGAAAAGCTGCATCTTTCAAAATTTGACGTTCACAGACAGTGATGCAATTGGTTTCAAAAAAAATGGAAGGGGTAGACAATTATTATAAAGCGATATGTTGCATCAGACTTGTTCTTTAGTGGCAGAACTTCAATACACGTAAGTACATTTTTTATCCAATAATTTTAGATTCATCTAATTCACGACAAACTGCATTATGCACTTCTCTCTGCATTATTTGACTCAGATTCATTGCTGAATTTCAAGTTTACTGATTTGTGTTCTATTGCTGATGTGGCTCGATTTTTGATTACGTGGCTGATGATCCGTGATAATATTATCGGATAAAAAACATTGAGTTATCAAAACACAGATTTCTAGTTTGTGAATTCGTGGTGTAGGTATTTTATTTTTATATTTCCCCTAATCACTTGAATGAATATAATGTACGGTTCTTGAAATTCAATCAATCAGTTTTATTCAAATCAACACAATATACATAAAAGAAATCAAAACACAAAAAAAATCACAATAAAAAATAAATTTCTAATAAAATACAAAAGCAGGCTTCATGGTGGGGTGTGCTGAAAAGAAAAAAAGGAAAAATACCTAGCCAACTATAGCTTCTCATGTAATGGGCAGGTAGAGGGTATAAAAGTGAGGAATGAAGGGTGAAGAGGAGAAGAAAAGGGAAGTATTGGAGAAGAAGGTAGGAAAAAAGAGAAAAAAATAATTGTAAACGAGTCCACTTTCAACAAATGTATCTAAAAGAATTGGCCTTGCAAACAGTAGTTTGAGCAGAAATCTTGAGATTCATACGTCGATATGGAAAAAAAAGTTACTGTTTGTCCAGGTTTTTATTTCTAGTTCAGTTTTTCTACTAATCTTGGAGTCTATGAGGGAGTGGTCCAGAATAAGGTTTATAATTTTAGTGCTTATATATACATCAACTGTTTCCTTAAACATCAATATTGGTGTTATATGTGACATATATATCTATTTGCAGTGGGCCTAAATGATAATTATTTACATTGAGTTTAAGTGCGAGGAAAAAGGGATTTATAATTTATCAAGTATTCAATTACGGTTTTAATTTATAATTGTCGTACTGTCATTACCTTAAAGTCACTAAAAACCATCTCGGTAGGGTACAATCTAGGTTTTTTTAGAATAATTTTAATGATCAGTTTCTTCGCCACGAATAATTCCTCAATATGACAGTTGAAACAACCCCCCCCCCCCGAACAGCTATGTCATACTGCAGAATTGATTTAACTAGAGCATGATATACCATTTTCTATTTTTTTTATATAGAATTTGTAAGATAAATATCTAATGAAACACCCCCCCCCCCCCCGAACAGCTATGATATACTGCAGAATTGATTTAACTAGAGCATGATATACCATTTCTAATTTTTTTATAAAGAAGTTATTGGTATCTGTATATTCAATGATGGACTTTTTTGCTTTTTCTCTTCCCATTCTTACAATAATGTTGCTTGTTGATTCAAGTTAATTTTTATCACTTTTTGTTATTACTTAACGCAAGATTTATATGCGATCGATAAGTAATCACATTACTGTCACAAAAAAGTGTGAAGAATAAAATAATCAGAATAAATAATAATTGTGATGATGAATATAATGTGATTATTGTGATAAGATATAATAAAAAAATAATAATAAAGTGATTATATGTTTATTCGATGAAATAAATCATAGTTCAGTACCAAGATTATATTTGGAAAAAGTAGGAAAATTCACTTTGCAACAAACTAGTTTGAGAAATATTCACAATAAATAAATGGATGATATAATATATGTAGTTCAGGGTACCACGGTACCATTGCATATAATACTAATCCCAGGTCCAATTCTTTATTATCTTTTTATTTGTCCAAGTGGATATATTTGACCAAAAAATCAAAAAGCCTCCAGATCTAGGTGGATCTATCTTGAGTATCTCCTACGGTAGTGACCAAGCCTCCCTTTATCAGACTTATCTCTTATTATAGGATCTCACGGCTTGGTTGAAAATACTTTTTGGGGCTTCCCACTAATTTAAGCCTAGAAATATATTACCTAGTAGCTCTGTGAACAGTGGACCTCGCGCAGTCAAAGACCACAGTCGCCTCTAATACTGTCCATCAGAGTAAATTCTATCCTGTCCTGTCGTGTCGGCGAGATATCGGTGTATAAACGACTAATGGCTGTTTGGGTTGTTGTATCGACAATGCTAATAATTTGATTCAAACAGCTACGCTGCTATCATCAAAAGCTTACCGAGTTGAAAGCAGAGAAAAGTCGGGAGAAAATGCCATGCTACTTCAAGTTATCAATTGCATGCCTCACTGCATGCAATTAATAGTCCACACAGCAGCTGTGTTTTCAATAAGTTACATTGAGATATTGAATTGCATGCGTCATTGCATACAATTTTTAATCCACTCGACAGCTGATTTATTATGAATAATATTATTCTATAGTCTGATTTTTACTCTAATATTGGCGTATGAAGGAGGCTCCCTTTCCTTGAAATGAAAAATTTTCAAAAACCTTGTTTAAACGTCGACGCGAAATTAAAAAAAGAACATACTTGTCAATTTTCATGAAAATCTATTGCTGCGTTTCGCTGTAAATGCGGAACATAAATAAAGAGAAATGCAAAACACCGTCGACTTGAATCTTAGACCTCACTTCGCTCGGTCACTTAAATTCCAATGTATAATAATTCTATAAATATTATAGCCTAGGCTATACTTTTAAGTTGAGCAATTATGATATTCTCATGTAATTCTATAGGCTAAACTACTCCTATTGTATTATTAAACCTACAGCTTAAATAAATATATGCATAGACATGGATTTGATCATGTATTCACTCTATTATAATGTAGGATTCATAGTTTGTTATGTCTGATTTCAAAAAGATAGTCAACTAAATTATTTAAATCATGCAATTATTTTTCTTAAGATTGAGTAGATTACTCTAATCAATTACAGTAAGAATAAAAGTAGCCAATTCCAAAAATAAATTTATCTGAAACCAAATTTTTGAATTTAATGGTTGCAATAGAATTTTGACAATTATTCATTGGAATTAATGACTTTTCATGATACTTTTTTTGATCCACAGAATATACATAGCTTTGGTTCAGTTTTAATTTATTTGAATAGGTTTTATTTTATCTGTCGATCAATGTACGAATTCTCAAATATTTATTGATGTCTGATAACAAATAAGAGTTGTTCATAATTTGATTGTATGGTATGAGATGTTGTGGTATTTCTCCATAATTGAAAGAATAAGACTTTGATATTGTCAATACCACTTTTATTTATTCGAAAATTAATTCATAATTCAGTACCAGGTTTCATGGTAAAACCTACCACATCTTCAGCTGAACTAATAAGTTTGTTGTTGTTGGAGGAACAGGAAATTCAATTTTAGGTTATGTGTTGGGATTGTAAAAGGGAAGGAGAATGAAATTTGTTAGTGGGAATGGATGGATTAAAGATGAAATGAAACTATGTTAATATTTGAAGAATGGAAAATTACATTAAAATATATATATTTTAAGATGACTAGATTTCCATTTAAAATGTAATTTACCATTCTTCAAATATTACCATAGTTTCATTTCATCATTAATCCATCCACTCTATCACTAACAATTTTCATTCTCCTTCCCTTTTACAATCCCAACACATAACCAAAAATTGAATTTCCTGTTCCTCCAACAATAACAACAAACTTATTAGTTCAGCTGAAGATGTGGTAGGTTATACCATGAAACCTGGTACTGAATTATGAATTAATTTTTGAATAAATAAAAGTGGTATTGACAATATCAAAGTCTTATTCTTCCAATAAGAGTTGTATTTTCAACCAACTAAATTTTGAAATTTAACTTGCAATATTGTAATTTTGAAAGATAAATAGAATTCACTTCAGAAAGTGAATAGTACATAATGACTTGAGACAATTTGGAATATTCAATTAAGATATTCGAGAATAAAATCACAAATCCTTTTTGACACGTCCAGTTGAATAAGTCACTTTATCCAATAGATGACAATTCCCAACTCAGCCTACCAAAGAATATTTTCATTTCTTTTCATAATAAATTATAATGATTAGGATATTCTCTGGCCTATAGCACGGAGAGAAGAACACAGTTTCCTTCTTCTCTGCCTATATTATGATCTAGATTATTAGGAAAATTTCATGAATTTCCCTCGACTTTTCCCAGATTTCTCCACACCTACCTCCTGAAAAGCGTAATCATGGTGACCATCATAATTTTTCTTCTGGTGGTAGTTGCAAATATTCATCAAGGAACTTCAACTCCTGCAGCTGTAAGTTTTTTTGCTCATCTATAAACTGTTATATTTCTTTTCAAGTATTTAGAGATTAGATATATTAAGATTTCAACCATTCCGAGAAGAGACTGCTATTTCACTTGAGAGTTTTTATTTGAGTTAGTGTCATATGCCTTATTTTATCACCGTACTTACTAGAATTTTGTGAGCAAATTATTTTGTATTCTCCAAGACAATACTAAAAATGTGATTCTATAATTCATAATTTTGTAAGCAAATAATTTTGTATTCTCCAAGACAATACTAAGAATGTGATTCCATAATTTATAATTTTGTGAGAAAATAATTTTGTATCCTCCAATACAATACTAAGAATGTGATGATTCTATAATTATGTTCTTTAAAATCACATTCATTTTCTTGAAAAATATGAAATTCTTTACTCACTAAAGCCTTTGACGAATTCTCATTTTGGACTTGAAAGTCCAGTTTTCTAAAGCTGCGTTTACACCAAAGCTATTAACAAAATGTTACTAACTCAATCCTTATAGATTCTATTAGATTGAACGGAACTTGACAAACACATATGTTCATCATGTGTATGATGAGTTATGTTCAATCTAATAGAATCTATGAAGACTAGTAGTTCTGTGAACAGTAGACCTCACGCAGTATTCTCATCCACAAGTACCTGATTGAAACTATAGACCTTATGGAAATACAGCAATAGACTGGCTTCTCCACACATCTCTGTAATCACTTGTCAGCTGATTTATGATGAATAATTTTATAGTCTGATTTTTACTCTAATACTGGCGTATGAAGGAGGCTCCTTTTCCTTTTATATTATCCTTGAAATGAAAAATTTCCAAAAACCTTGTATATACGTCGACGCGCAATTAAAAAAGGAACATACCTGTCAAATTTCATGAAAATCTATTACCGCGTTTCGCCGTAAATGCGCAACATATAAACATTCAAACATTTAAACATTAAGAGAAATGCCAAACCGTCGACTTGAATCTTAGACCTCACTTCACTCGGTCAATTAAGTTATTATCATTTTGCTAATAGCTTTGGTGTAAGCGCAGCTTACAGTAACTATTCTCCAATAAAAATCAAATCAACAGTGGATTTTAAAATTAATCAAAAACGTTACCATACTTATCAATTTATTGATAAATGTGGCATATTGTTAATGTATTTGACTTTGTTATACAAATTTTGTTTTGTAATGACAGTAAACTATTTTGATTTGGATTGAATGAGATTTGATCATCATCATAATACTATATTTATTTATTTATACAATATGACAATTCCCACAGAGTCTAATAAGACCCTGAGTGGTACAAACCAAAATAGCACTGAATACATGAATAAACTAGAAGTATTAATGTAAAACTAAAAGTATAATAGATGACCACAGTAAAAATATATTGGTGAAATCTATTTATTATAACGTACGGTGATAGATTGTTTGTAATGTAGACTATTAGGTACTTGTTTTAGTAGCCTACAGTATAGATTGAAATAGTAGCTTTATAATTATATAGATTGGTGGTATATAAATATTCAACTTCTATGAAAATCATGGAATATAATCAAATTCTGTATTTACAAATAACATCATTTTAAGTTCTTGATAATATTATTTCTAAATCATTTGTGTAATACTTTTTGTGTGAATGAGGTTTGTTTTGGCGTTTAGCTGTAAATCTCTTCGAGTTGTACTTTTTTCATGTAATGTATTCTCAATGAATTAATTAATACCGGTACGGTAGCCCATTTTTTTTACAATGTGAGTAAGAGTCAGAAAGCTCGGAATATTGTATCAAGAAATCATATAATCTTTAAAACGATAAAGTTTGTAGAGTGAATATTGATATTGTGAAATTTTAAACTAGAATGAACTGTTAATTACATCAATAAGCCTGTATCATCTACCGTCTATAGACGGCATTGATTAGAAAGAGGATCGGCAACGTTGTTCTGCTATCTTTCCCCACTGCCATTATAACGTGAACCTCACTATAGTATAGTGTACCAACTAGTAACAGTAAGTGAATAAAATCATTTATTGAAGAACTTTGTCTGCTAGTCGTTCTATTTTGATAACAAGAAAGTGATTCTAACTAAATGTAAAGAAAAATAAAAATCTCAGTGCCCTTCTTAGAAATATTTTATCACAACATTTATGCCATTTTTGAAAAATGGCATAAATGTCCGAAACATATTGTGATAAAATATTTCTAAAAAGGGTACTGAGATTTTTATTTTTTCTTTACATTTATATTACAAGTAGCCCTATACAGGAAAGAGATTCTAACTAGTCTTTGCAAAATTGATAACAATATTCACGACATTTTATAATTTTTTTTTGTGTAGTTGAGAAGTTGATATTGTGGTAATTATTCATATTGAATGAAAAGACTAAGAAATTGTCAAAAAACCACTGATTTATGGATAATTAGAAAGACCGGTTTCGGTTATTACACCATTGTCAATCTCTGATAAACGTTTATCAGAGATTGACAATGGTGTAATAACCGAAACCGGTCTTTCTAATTATCAAAAAATCAGTGGTTTTTTGACAATTTCTTAGTCTTTTTCATTCAACATTTTATAATACCGTATTACAATATTCTTAACAATATTCTTAACGTGTGTCCAATAAAAATGTGTTTTTTATTTAAATTGCTCCTGTTTTTCAGGACTTTATAAATGTCTTGAAGGATCAACAAATCATGGAAAAATACCCAAAGAACGAGTGGACTACTGGAATAAACGTCATCCTCTCAATTGTAATTATTTTCTCCAATCAAAATAAATCACAATTCAATTTTATATTAAGTTTAATTTTTAATCAAGTTTGTTTTTGGTCCTGCAAAATGATTTCTATATTATATGTGAATATTTCCTATTCTAGTGATAATAATGTGAAATATTGCTTCTATGTTTGGTTTTGAAGCATCTAAATTTAAAAATTTACTTTGTGAAAATAAGTATAATGACTAAAAATTTTGTGAAGTAAACAAGACTTGACCTATTTCGGTCTATGTGTAACCTTATCTAAATTTAAAGAAAAATAGCACAAGGTTACCTTATTTTCTCTCTCCCTGTCATTTACTTGTATGTATCAATAATGGATAAAGAATGAAGAATTACCATAATGATACCAATACTTCTATACAAAATTTCCATCTTTAACTGTTAATTTTCTTTTTTTATTGTGTATAATTTATTTCAACTTCTGTGTAGTAGGGGGTCTTCACTCTGTCTGTATTTCAACATTTACATCAACAACTTCAACATCAAAATCGTATATATCTATTCTATAATCAAGGAGACATTTAGTGCCATTACTTTCCCCGTCTAGAAGCAGTTAATTCTTGGACGATACATCTGGTTACAAAATTTCATGAAATATCAATTTCCTGATTTAATATAAATAATTTAATTATGAAAGCAAATATTTAATATCGAGAAGTTTTGAAGTTATGACTGTTGAAATTGAAACATCAACAAATTATGGGAAGCTACTATGTAACTTCAAATGACATAATATAATATTTTTTTTATTTTCAGTTGAATCAAGTGAATTTAATACAAAGAGACACAGAATAACGGGAACTTTCAAAAACGCCATAAAACATTAGTGAGAAGAGCAAAAATGATTTTATTCAAACTAATGTAAAGTTCAATACTTGCCATTTCAGAATTATTAATAACATCTATCACTTTTTGACAATTACTTCTTCAAAGATGGCTTCCTCCTAAACGATAATACTCTTGAAATCTGTGTTGACGATTCCTCATTGATCGCTGCAACATCTGCGTTTCCTGGTCCCATGATCTGTCCACCTGCGATTTTCTGTTTGTGGAGCTATCTCAAATCAAACGTTTTCACAACTTGACCAATAACTGTGGTTGAATCGTAACAGACAATTCAAATAGAAATAATTAACGATATCCCAGCTGAAATGTTGCAACAATCGTTCAGGAATCGTCAACACATATTCCAAGAGTGTATTCGTGCAGGAGGAAGCCATCTTAAAGAAGTAATTGTCAAAAAGTGATGGATGTTATTGATAATTCTCAGCTGGCAAGTCTTGAACTTCACATATATTAGTTTGAATAAAAACATTTTTGCCCTTCCCACTAATGTTTTATGGCGTTTTTAGAAGTTCCCGTTATTCTGGATCACCCGTTATTATTGTGTATGGTATATTATTAGTGA
>NC_052511.1:47353517-47491480 GCF_014356525.2 Nilaparvata lugens | reverse complement strand
TCATCATTTTGTTATGAATTACTAATAAACGGAATATTACCACGAAAAATAACTACTAGGATAATCGGCTTGAGTTAATAGTGAAATCTGGAACATAATCGCCCTATACCATGGGATATATTCTTATGCAGTCTTTTCTCTATATACCTATGAATTTACTAACAAAGAGTAATATTTTTTTCCTCCAGCTACTGTCTAAAGTACTTACTTTACTCCCTGAAACATAATACTAAAGTGTCACTTTTTCGCTCTCGGTAGTAAAAAACTGAAAAACTCCCTAAGGAGTAAAAGTGACTCCATTTAAATAACATAGGAAGCATCTCTAATTCAAAAACTCACATGTATTAGGTTAGAAGGTCTAAGCTCAGATGAGAAAGCGTAATAGAGGTGTCTGTCATTGAGTCAACTGAATTCAATACCACAACAAGAAATTTGAACAACTCATGAAATATATGTTTGTATGATATTATATTCTTATTTTGTAGACGATAAAAATTTTAACAATTTTAAAAATATTTTATTCTATTCAAAATACCAGCCAACAAATATTTTGATCTGCAATTCAAATCTGATCCGAGTGATCTGGAGTCAGCCATTTTTGGTAGACACCCAGCTGTACAATTGTTACAACTTTTGCCGATAGATAGCGCAATCGACAGTGCCAATCAGACGGCTGGGTTTTAGGTTTTAGATTTTAGGTTATGCTGTTAGGAACAACTTTTGCCGATAGATAGCGCAATCGACAGTGCCAATCAGACGGCTGGTTTTTAGGTTTTAGATTGTAGGTTATGCTGTTAGGAAACATTGTCACCATACGTAAGTTATCAAAATGATTTTATTTGCAGTTTCTATAAAAAATGTAGATGGAGGAAAAATGTTGTGTACATCACGAGTGAAAAATACTTTTCCTACAGATACCCTGAAAAGTGACCATTTGTGCACTGATTGCAGGCTGCAAAGAATCACTTTCCGCACTAGTGCGCAAAGTGAGTACTTTGCGTACTCCAGATTTGCAGCATGACAACGCAAAATAGTTAGTAGGTTATATGGAGCACCAGTGCAGCAAAATCAATGAAGTTGGTAACAGTGACTGCTGTGGCTGCTATAGAGCCAGGTGCAACGAAGCACAACGCGCTAATTATTAAGTAGATATTATAATGGAGGACAACGACAGCACAGTGCCACCACAGCACACACCACACAGCTGCCCCCCGCATTCAAACACTACTACATTATTCGGCAATTTTACCCATAATTACCCACTTTTCATATTCAATGGTAACTGTAGGAAAAATTAATGTGAAATACGTGCGCAAAGTTCGTTTGCTGCACTCAAGAAACCATTCCGCCCTCGCCTACGGCTCGGGCGTAAACGTTTCTTTCGATGCAGCAAACTGTCACTTTGCGCACTAGTTGCACAAATAACTATTTCTCCCTCAGGAAAATTGTTGCCCTCGGCTACGCCTCGGGCTTCAAACTTTTCCCTCAGGGAGAAAAAGTCGTACTTTTCACTCTAGGTATACAAATAATTATATTCCAAGTCTTTTTAACAATTTTTATTAATTTTAATTGTTGTTGCAGTTTGATAAAGGATGAGCAGCAGCGGCCGAAGTACAACAAACTGCTGGAGCATGCGTTCATACGTCGCAGTGAGGCTGCTCAGGTGGATGTGGCCTCGTACGTGTCACACACACTTGACACCATGGCCAACCACGGCCAGTCCATATTCACCATGAACATGCAGTGATGGCTGGCTGCCAGTGTAGGGTGGCCTTAATAACATCGGACATAGGAAATTGTTGATACTCTATGATAGAAAATTGTTGATACTCAGTGAAGAGTGTAGGGTGGCCTTAACAATCGGGGAAGGACTGGGCTGCAAAAATTGTTGATACTTGGTACAGTGTAGGGTGGTCTTAAAAGGATGAGTTGAATCAGACTGGATATGGAAAATTGTTGATACTTGGTACAGTGTAGGGTGGTCTTAAGTGGATGAGTTGAATAGGGCTGGATATGGAAAATTGTTAATACTTGGTACAGTGTAGGGGGTCTTAGAGGATTACTTGAATCGGACTGGACATAGGAAATTGTTGATACTCGGTGAAGAGTGTAGGGTGGCCTTAACGAGATGACTCAATTAAACTGGTCATAGAGAATAGTTGATACTTGTTCCAGTGTAGGGTGGCCTTAAACCTAGCGCCGCAGTGCAGGATGGTTTCTCACAGCTTGGCGTTGTTGTCATTTGAGATGGGTGTCTGGCTTGGAAGTGTTTCGGCCGCATTGCAGGATGACTGTTAACGGTTGCCGGAAGATCAACAGCTGGGTTTTTTTCGTTATTTTTCGTGATAGAGAAATTCTGATTGCAGATTCGTTCTCAGCGACCCCAAGTTTAGCCTGAAGGCTCAGAATGTCAACAATGTTTTCAAATAATTAAGAATCATCATGAAAAGTCATTAATATGGTAGTACACCACGTTTCTGGAATCTTTTTACTGGTGACTGAGTTATTATTGACACACAGAAAACTGCTGATGAACGCGAATAAGACCGCCACTCCATGTTCTATTGTCTCGGCTGCTTGGCTGAGCCTGGCTGGAGGGATCAAATAACCGACTGGATTGATCTTTGCTGGGTGGAAGACGTTACTGCGGCCGCTCGCATTCCCACCAACGCTGCTATTATTTGCTGTCTCAGCGCCTAGTCCGAGTCAGACAAGCATCCAGCCTGCACTGCGAAGCTAGGTTAACAGCATTACTTGAATTGGACTGGACGACATAAGAAATTTTTGGTACTCGGTACAGTGTAGGGTGGCCTTATTAACATTACTCGATTCGGACTGGAAATAGGAAATTGTTGGTACTCGGTCCAGTGTAGGGTGGTCTTAACGAGATTACTATAATTAAACTGGACATAGGAAATTGTTGGTATTCGGTCCAGTGTAGGGTTGACTTAAAAGGATGAAGATAATTTAATTTAATTGAATAATTGTCTTTATTAAGGTCGAAGTTAGGACTCTAGGTCCTCTCTGCCACACAACACTCAAAAGAGACGGTTTGTTTATTGGAGAGATGGAGCGGGTATCAAAAATCGAATAGATATTTCTCAGATACAGTGTACTGTGGTATTGAAAAGATTGGATGATACTTTTGTACCATCAAACATATGGTGAGGTCCACGTTATAATGGCAGTATTTGATCAACATTGGTGTTTCTATCCTTGTCTATCATTCGACCAAGCCGATTGCGCTCTTATTTCTACATCTGCCAGATTGTTTTTCAACCATGTAGAAATATAATAAATTAACAAAATATTCAATTTTCATAATTATTAAATCTTTGAAAAGTATTTTCTTTTCGAATAAAAATAATAGATCACTTTTTACAAGAATTAACAGTTAATATTGAATCAGATACACCGGTATGAGGTATATTCTATAGAAGGTAGAGGGAAGTCAGAGACATATTATTTTATACTAGAATGACCAGTTAATATTTCATCAGATACTCCGCTATCAGCTATCCTCTATAGAAGGCAATGGCAAGGAAGATAATCGGCAACACTGTCCTCCCATCTTTCTACACTGTCATTATAACCTGGACCTCACTATAGCAAAGATATATTTTAATTCTATCTCAAATCAAAATAATAAGAGTGATGTCAATACAACAGTCTTAGTGCCGATTACACAACAGTCGGTTAAATTTTAACCGTGATTAATTCCACGAGAACCAATCAGAGAAGGATTTTTGATAAGACAGCTTCTGTGTTTGGTTCTCGTGAAATTAATCATGGTTAAAATTTAACCGGCTGTTGTGCAACGGGCCTTATTCTCTCAATTATTATGGTTCTCGTGAAATTAATCATGGTTAAAATTTAACCGGCTGTTGTGCAACCAAGCCTTATTCTCTCAATTATGGAGGAATACCACAACGTCTCTTATTTACAATCAAACTATTTTAAAGCTGTATCATATCCAGTCGATCAACTTTACTTCATAAAATTCATGAAGTCAAAATAAAATTATGATGTTATTTATTAACATGAGTGCTTCCCATTCAAAAAATGGATGCTTTTAGTCTCAGGTGAATCAACCATAGCAATTTTATGAGCCACCAAGGTTTGTTAAATAATTTTAATCGACAAACCATAAATACAAAGTGTGTTCGAAAAGTAGACGGTCAAACTTCAAGAACTGGGGTCTGTTGTTTTTTGTAAATATTGTAAACTTCATAAATGTAATAGGTAAAATTAGCAATAACGTATTGTAATTTAGGCTGTATATTATCATATTTGTGAGTTTATCATTGTTATCATATTTGTTTTCGAAGTATCACGGTAAAGCTGCGTTTACACCAAAGTTATTAACAAAATGTTAATAACTTAATCCTTATAGATTCTATTAGATTGAACATATCTTCTATCTATATATAAAAGCGAAATGGCACTCACTCACTGACTGACTGACTAACTCACTCACTCACTCACTCACTCACTCACTCTCCGAACTAAAAATCTACCGGACCAAAAACGTTCAAATTTGGTAGGTGTGTTCAGTTGGCCCTTTAGAGGCGCACTAAGAAATCTTTTGGCAATATTTTAACTTTAAGGGTGGTTTTTAAGGGTTTAAAGTTCGTCTTTTAGCATGTATATTCTTCTTATTCTCTTAATTATAATTGAAAAATGTCCATACCATATGTTAATATGGAACAATAATCTAGAGAGAGTACCTGTTCGAAAAACTTGTTAACTGGTAACTAAATTAATAATTTTGTCAGGTTGGCATTAAGTTGAGTTGACTTTGTTAGGTTGGCACCTAGTTGAAGATTAAAATGCATTTATCGCGGAAAAATTGATTAGGCACTGCTACTTGAATCAGAGCTATTCCTGGGAATATTATACTACTAGCCGTCAGGCTCGCTTCGCTCGCCATATCCGTTTAGCCAGACGTTTAGTCTGGACCCCCGATTGGATCGTCCTAACATATGATGAAAATGATCAAATGAAAAATGCAGGCGAGCGAAGCGAGCCTGTTGATCTTATCCTTGGACGTTCCAGTCCGAGGTCCAGGGGGCGGAGCCCCCTGTCTTGACGGATATGGTGAGCGAAGCGAGCCTGACGGCTAGTCTTATCATACACATGATGAACATATGTGTTTGTCAAGTTCCGTTCAATCTAATAGAATCTATAAGGATTAGTTATAACATTTTGTTAATAACTTTGGTGTAAACGCAGCTTTACTTTTCGAATACTTTTCAAAAATTATATTCTATTTCATAGATTAAAATATATTCTATATTTAAATCATAATATATTTATATGTGATTGTGATGTAATTTTTAAGGGCTACTCTCAATATTTTTTTAAAATTTAATTGACTTTTATCTTTTTGTTTCGTCTTTTTTGTGTAATTAGAAGTAGAAACAACAAGGTACTACATTGAGATCCACTTCAATCTGTCAGTATTGATTGAATGACTAGCAATGATGCTATTTATGAGGAATACTGCCGTTTGAATTAAATCTCAATATAGTTGATTCATTTTTATATAATATGAAATTATGCCATAAATAAATTATGCCTTATTAAGCCATTTGTATTATTTTGGTTTTATATCGTGATATAATAAACATGAGGGAAAGTTGTTGAAGCTATGTATTTCCAGCTATCAAAATTAGAACGAAAAACACTTGAATGTTTTATGAATATTTTATGAAACTTTAGTAAGGTCCATGTTATAATGGCAGTGTTTGATTAGGAATGGTATTGCTTTCCTTGTCTATCATCCAACAAAGCGGATAGTGCTATCTCTTTCTCTCTTTGGTCTGTTGCTAGATCGTCTTTTAACAATGTAGAATTGATAATTAATTTAACAAGATATTTTTCATATTAATTATGAAAATTCATCATGGAAAATATTATTTCTTGCTTAATAAAATATAATTGATAATTTTAAACTATCTCTTTCTCGCTTTTCTTTGTTGCTAGATCGTCTTTTAACAATGTAGAATTAGTAATTAATTGACAAGATATTTTATCTTAATTTTGGAAATTCATCATGAAAAATATTATTTCTTGCTTAATAAAATATAATTGATAATTTTAAACTGGAATGAACAGTTAATTTACATCAATAAGCCTGTATCAACTACCGTCTATAGAAGGCATTGACAAAACGGAGGATTTGCAACTTTGTTTTTCTATCTTCCTCTACTGCCATTTTAGCGTGGACCTCACTATAGGATATTACAAATTGAAGGGAGAGGGAAGATGTTCGAACAATCATAAACTATGTCATCTGTTGTTAGTTTCCTTGTTAATAGTTAATAAAGGATTTGTAACAGGGTTAACATTTGTTTTTCATTTAGGGTCGTTTGTTCAGTCAAAGCTTAAACTGAATTTAATCAGCTGGTGGCTTGAAATCTAAATGAATCACTTTATAACATAGATAACGAATGAGACTCTATATGGATTTTATCCATTTTAAAATGGAATTTAGTTTAAATTGACACTGTGCAAACGATGCTTAGCACCACCTGCGTGAACAAAGCCGTAGTGCGTTCGTGTGACGTCAGCACAGGTAGGGCTCCTACACTAATAAAACTTTTGATTTCGATCTATATCAGCTAGTGTTTTTTTGGTGTAGGACGACCTACCCTACCTGTGCTACGTCACCATCAACTACCTGTATCTGCATGATGGCGTTGTTTACTTAGTCAGTAAGTTGTCCTGAAACTCAAACAGAATTTACTCAAACAGTTTTGGAAAAATACGAAATATATGCAATTTTGTGTACCATAGGTCCTTTGTGTGGCAATCAGCCATTTAGCAATTTAGCTGAGCTTCTAGACTTAAACGTACGTTTTCCTTTATGCGTAAATTTCCGCAGTCGACGACGGCAAGCATTGTTGACATTCATATGTCCAAATTTCAAGTGTGCTAAAACAGCTGATCAAATAACTTTTCATTATTTGTCTTTATTATTAAAAATTAAACATTTCTAATAATATCAACATATTGCCATTTAAAAGTATTAAAAAGTATAAGCTCAGCCTGCCCTATTAAAACATAATTGAACATATTTTAGGTTATTAGACAAATTGAAATCTACCCAATCTGAGATTTTCTCCCTGACGACGGCATTTACACACAAAGAAAAACCCATCTTTTAACAGCTGGAGTCAGAAAATTGGCTTTCCGAAACGGGGCGTAGTCGCAGTCCACGGTTAAATATTTTTTTTTTAAACTAGAAAATTGAACACTAGATAAAATAAAGAGAAAATTGTGTAAAGCTCCAGCTTTATTAAGGAATGTTTAATTTCTTCAAGGAAAAACGTTCCCAATATAGAAATGAGAAATAAAGATTATCTTGAAAACTGCGAATACGCCCCGTTTTGGAGCCAATTTTCTGACTGCACTGTTTAAAGTCTAGAACTTAGCTAAATCCCGAGCTCGGAACCCGGCCCTTAGAAGTGTTTATTTTGCTTTTGTTCCCTTTTCTTCTGTTATACGGTGTTGTATTTGGGGCAATCAAGTCATGCGATAACATCATATTTACACCGGGTTGCACAAAAGTATGTTAACTTCTAATCCTGATAATGCCACGAGAACCAATAGATAAGCCTTTTTTCCAGAAAAATCTTCTCTTGTAATTTAAATTTAACCGGTTTTTGCAACTGAGTCTTAGGATTCGAAAATGGGCAGTTGGAGTGATGATGGTGATAAAAGTTAATCACACTGAATCTTATTGTTGGTAAAATATATCCTCAATAATTCGATTTTCAATTTTTTTTCAATTCATTCTCACTAAAACACAGAAACAGTACAAAGATGTGACAAGCAGAAAAAAACAATATTAATTTATTCTAAATATCTTTATCAACTATCTGAAAAATACGGCTGGAGGTGAAGAACTACTGGCATAAGTGACACACTTGTTCGCCAGTAGGAGTAGAGACTTAACTGTTTCCAAATCTTAACACTAATTTAAAATGGAATCTTTTTATTCAACAATGGTAAGTATATTTAAAAGATATGCTATCAATTGTGAATTGATCCTGACAATAATTAGCAATGAATAGTTTTTGTAGAGTATTAGAATCAAACTTGATCATTTGATCTCATCTAGCTTGTCTTTTAGAATAAATTTTGAAAATAATTTCTTAACCATTTTTTGCATTAAGCTCAAAACTAGGTCAACTGTGCAGACACTAGTAAGCCTCTACTTTTAAAAATATAATGAGACAAAACTTATTCGCAACAATGTCTCTCAACACACTACTGAAATTCTTTTTATACTGTCAAGATTCCTGATAAATACTAACACTACTCCCCTAGTATTCAACGAATACTGTCAATTTGAGTGAATTTTACTGTATTAGATTCACTTTCAAACTGTCAGTATTCCCTAGAATAACACCATAGTTCCCATTCAATCAAGCTGACAGTGTGAGATGAATATTATCAACAAAAGCTGCATATTTCAAATTTGACGTTCACAACTGATGCAATTGGTTTCAAAAAAAAAATGGAAGGGTAGACAATTATTATAAAGCGATATGTTGCATCAGACTTGTTCTTAGTGGCAGAACTTCAATACACGTAAGTACATTTTTTATCCAATAATTTGATTCATCTAATTTAGATCAAACTGGCATTATTCACTTCTCTCTATGGGCATTATCTGACTTAGATTCATTACTGAATTTCAAGTTTACTGATTTGTGTTTCTATTGCTGATGTGGCTCGATTTTTGATTACGTGGCTGATGATCTGTGATAATATTATCTATATTATAAAAGCGAATGGTACTCACTCACTGACTGACTGATTCACTCACTCACTCGCAGAACTAAAAATCTACCAGACCAAAAACGTTCAAATTTGGTAGGTATGTTCAGTTAGCCCTTTAGAGGCGCACTAAGAAATCTTTTGGCGATATCCCAACTCTAAGGGTGGTTTTTAAGGTTTCAAGTTCGTCTTTTAGCATGTATATTCTTCTTATTCCAATATCTAGAATTATAATTGAAATGTCCATAACATATGTTAATATAGCTATAATCTAGAGAGAGTACATACTCTTCGAAACAGTGTTTCTGGTAACTAAATTAAAAATGTTGTCAGGTTGGCATTAAGTAATAACGCCAAAGATACGCCTAAAATTAGAGTTTTCTCAGCTTTTCTGCGTTCCTCACAAAGCCGTAGTGCATTCGTGTGACGTCAGCACAGGTAGGGCTCACACCAATAAATTGTTGATTTAGATCTATCAGCTAGTGTTTTTATTGGTGTAGGACGACCTACCCTACCTGTGCTGACGTCACCATCAACCACCTGTCATGCATGATGGCTTTGTTTACTTAGTCAGTAAGTTGTCCTGAAACTCAAACAGAATTTACTCAAACAGTTTTGGAAAAATACGAAATATATGCAATTTTGTTGTACCATAGGTCCTTTGTGTGGCAATCAAAACACAATCTATCAAACATTTTTATAAGTAAAACATAATTTTATTCAGTAAAATCCTACTTCAATCATTTAGGGCCGGTTTCCGAGCTCGGGATTTAGCTAAGTTCTAAACTTTAAACAGCTGGAGTCAGAAAATTGGCTTTCCGAAACGGGGCGTAGTCGCAGTCCACGCTTAAATTAAATTTCGAAAAACTAGAAAATTGAACACTAGATAAAATGAAGAGAAAATTGTGTAAAGTTCCAGCTATTTTGAATTATTTCGGAATGTTTCATTTCGTCAAGGAAAAACGTTTCCAATTATAGAAATTAGAAAATAAAGATTATCATAAAAATCTGGTGTGGCGCACTCACACAACTTTCCTTGCCGTTATGAAAATTGATCAACTGACGCTAGTGTTCCCGCGCATATCAAATCTACTATTCTAAGATCTGAGACAGCTGGTGACAAGACAATAGCGCTGCAGACACACGAAGTCTGCTATCGCTTCATAGTGAATGATTTAATAGAATCAACAATAATTGAATAATCACATTTTCTCGAATTTAAAGCTTATTTTCATTTTTAGGTGAAAATGTTACTGAACATTAATTGTAGAGATTTTCATGCTCAATCTACTCCACTTGATTTTTTTTGTTTCAATTGTATCTGAAGCCTGATAATTGGGAATCTATCTGCATTGATGGGGCGGAGCTCCTGAATTTTTACAGATATGGGACTTGTGGCAGTTGATAGAGCTTATCGATGACTATTTTAGGTATGAATTTGATCAAAATCGTTGGAGCCGTTTCCGAAAAATCACGAAAAACCCTGTTTTTGACAACATTTTCGCCATTTTAGCCGCCATCTTTAATTGAATTTGATCGAAATGGTTCGTGTCGGATCCTTATATTATAAGGACCTTAAGTTCCAATTTCAAGTCATTCCGTTAATTGGAGATGAGATATCGTGTACACAGACGCACATACACTCATACACACACACACACACACACACACACACACACACACACACACACACACACACACACACAACAGACTAATACCAAGAACCACTTTTTTGGACTCAGGGGACCTTGAAACGTTTAGAAATTGGGGTACCTTAATTTGTTTTGGAAAGCAATACTTTCCTTACCTATGGTAATAGTTCAAGGAAAGTAAAAACTAGAAAATTGAACACTAGATAAAATGAAGAGAAAATTGTGTAAAGTTCCAGACATTTTGAATTATTTAGGAATGTTTCATTTCGTCAAGGAAAAACGTTTCCAATCATAGAAATTTGAAAATAAAGATTATCATAAAAACTGCGACTACGCCTCGTTTCGGAAAGCCAATTTCTGACTCCAGCTGTTTAAAGTCTAGAACTTACCTAGACTGAATCCCGAGCTCGGAAACCGGCCCTGAAGCTGCGTTTACACCAAAGTTATTAACAAAATGTTAATAAATTATTTTTCCTACAGTTACGTTGAAAAGTGGCCATTGCTGCACTGATTACAGAACGCAAAGAATCACTTTTCCGCTCTAGTGCGGGAAAAATTTTTCTGCACTCCAGATTTGCAACATGGCAACGCAAAATACTTAGTAGTTATATGGAGCAACAGTGCAGCAAAATCAAAATGAAGTTGGTAACATTGAGTGGGCTGCTATAGTGAGCAGAGGTGCAACGAAGCACAACGAGCAAATTATTAAGTATATATTATAACCAAGGACAACATTTTTATTCAATTTGACAATAATTAAGGTTTTTATCATAATAAATTACACAGAAAAACATTTGATGGATTTCAGGCAATTTTACCCATAATTACCCACTTTTCATATTCAATGGTAACTGTAGGAAAACTTAATGTGAAATACGTGCGCAAAGTTCCTCTGCTGCACTCAAGAAACCATTCCGCCCTCGCCTACGGCTCGGGCGTAAACGTTTCTTTCGGTGCAGCAAACTGTCACTTTGCGCACTAGTTGCACAAATAACTATTTTATAGATTCTATTAGATTGAACATAACTTATCATACACATGATGAACATATTTTATGTGTTTGTCAAGTTCCGTTCAATCTAATAGAATCTATAACATTTTGTTAATAACTTTGGTGTAAACCCTAGAAGTGTTTATTTTGCTTTGCTCAATTTTCTTCTGTTATGCGGTGTTGTATTTTGGGGCAATTCAAGTCATGCTATACATAATATATTTACATCTGGTTGCCAAAGAGTATGTTAACTTTAAATCCTGATTCAATGCCACGAGAACCAATAAGATAAGCCTTTTTCCCGAAAAATCTTCTCTTATTAGTTCTCTTGGAATTTAATCGTAATTGAAATTTAACAGGTTTTTGTGCAACTGGTTGGGCGTTAGGATTTGAAAATTGCCAGTTAGAGTGATGATGGGTGATAAAAGTTGATCACACTGAATCTTATTGTTGGAAAAATATATCTTCAATAATTAATAATTCAAAAATACAAATCCAATAATTCTATTTTGTAGAGTATTAGAATCAAACTCTAGCATTCATCTCATCTAGCTAGCCTTTTAAAATACATTATCGGGGACCGAGCTTCGCTCTGGAGTACAAGAGTTTAAAAAAATATTACGAAAGAAGAAATTATAATAACATTCATACAGAAATGTTCTATCTAATCACAGTAAATTGAGATTAATTCCCAGAGGAATGCAAAAAATTCCCTCACAAAGGCCCGGTTGCACAAAAGCCGGTTAAATTTTAATCCTGACTAATTTCACGTGAACCAGATCGGAGAAGACCATTTCAAAAAGATGGATCTACTGGAATTAATCAAGATTGAAAATACCTTGATTTTTTGCAACCGGCACTAAGTACCTGATTGAATGATTGCAAAAGTTCAACAGCTGAGTCATAATTTTGACACAGTCCCACACACATGAACTCGCTCATTCACTTCCATCATCAACAGACGACGAAATAATTATTATCAGCTTTTTTCCAAGGATTAATAATAGTTATCCTTTTAATGTCCTTCAGCGAGTTTTCCCAGGGATGAGACCTAGTGCAATCGAATTTTTACTTTCCTTGCCCTATTACCATAGGTAGAAAAGTATTGCTTTCCGAAAAAAATTAAGGTACCCCAATTTCTAAATTTCTATACGTTTCAAGGTCCCCTGAGTCCAAAAAACTGGTTTTTGTGTATTGGTCTGTATGTGTGTGTGTGTGTGTGTGTGTGTGTGTTGTGTGTGTGTATGAGTGTATGTGCGTCTGTGTACACGATATCTCATCTCCCAATTAACGGAATGACTTGAAATTTGGATTTTAAAGTCCTTTCACTATAAGGATCCGACACGAACAATTTCGATCAAATGCAATTCAAGATGGCGGCTAAAATGGCGAAAATTTTGTCAAAAACAGGGGTTTTCGTGATTTTCTCGGAAACGGCTCCAACGATTTTGATCAAATTCATACCTAAAATAGTCATCAATAAGCTCTATCAACTGCCACAAGTCCCATATCTGTAAAAATTTCAGGAGCTTCGCCCCATCAATGCAGATAGATTCATAATTATCAGGCTTCAGATACAATTGAAACGAAAAAAATCAAGTGGAGTAGATTGAGCATGAAAATCTTTACAATTAATGTTCAGTAACATTTCCACCTAAAATTGAAAATGAGCTTTAAATTCGAGAAAATGTGATTATTCAATTGCAAAGTATTGTTGATTCTATTAAATCATTCACTATGAAGAGATAGCAGACCTCATGTGTGTCTCCAGCGTTATTGCCCTGTCACCAGCTGGCTCAAATCTTTGAATAGTAGACTTGAGATGCGCGGGAACACTAGCGTCAGGTGATCAATTTTCATAACAGCAAGGAAAGTTGTGTGAGTGCGCCACACCAGATTTTTTTGCTTTGTTCAATTTTCTTCTGTTATGCGGTGTTGTATTTTGAACCCGGGGCCTCTGAATCATAAAGGCAGCATCTGATCCACTCGACTACGGCCACTCCATAGGATTAATAATAGTTTTCCTTTTAATGTCCTTCAGCGAGTTTTCCCAGGGATGAGACCTAGTGCAATCGAATTTTTATATTATAAACCTACTATTTTGATCACATAATAAACACCACAAATCTTTCCTAACCATCAAAACATTTCCGGTCTACACTGTTGAAAATGATCGATTGAAAGTACTCCAGTCAGTAAGTAAAAGTGTTTAATATTTACTTAATAATCGACTGCATGTCGTGTTCAAATACATAAAAAAGTGTGTTAATACAAAGCAGCTCGGAATGAATCAAGAAACCATCACCTTTAAACCTGAATAATAATTATCCTTTTAATGTCCTTCAGCGAATTTTCCCAAGGATGAGACCTAGTGCAATCTAATCTTTATATTATAAACCTACCATGTTCTGAATTTCGTGAGAATCGTTAGAGCCGTTTTCGAGATCCGGTGAAATACAAACATATAAACAGAAATTGCTCGTTTAATAGTATAGGATTTTGAAGTATATTCCTTACCATTTTTGCATTAAGCTTCAAAACTAGGTCAACTTGCAGACACTTAGTAAGCCTCTACTTTTAAAAATAATGAGACGAAACTTATTCGCAACAATGTCTCTCAACACTACTGAAATTCGTTTTATACTGTCAATATTACTGATAAATACTAACACTACTCCCCTAGTATTCAACTAATACTGTCAATTTTGAGTGAATTTTACTGTAATTAGATTCATTTCCTATCTGTCAGTATTCCCTATGAATAACACCAATAGTTCCCATTCAATCAATGCTGACAGTTTGAGATGAATATTATCAAGAAAATCTGCATCTTTCAAAATTTGACGTTCACAGACAGTGATGCAATTGGTTTCAAAAAAAAATGGAAGGGGTAGACAATTATTATAAAGCGATATGTTGCATCAGACTTGTTCTTTAGTGGCAGAACTTCAATACACGTAAGTACATTTTTTAACCAATAATTTAGATTCATCTAATTCACGACAAACTGCATTATGCACTTCTCTCTATACGGTAGTGCATTATTTGACTCAGATTCATTACTGAATTTCAAGTTTACTGATTTGTGTTTTATTGCTGATGTGGCTCGATTTTTGATTACGTGGCTGATGATCTGTGATAATATTATCTATATATATATATAAAAGCGAAATGGTACTCACTCACTGACTGACTGATTCACTCACTCACTCACTCGCAGAACTAAAAATCTACCAGACCAAAAACGTTCAAATTTGGTAGGTATGTTCAGTTGGCCCCTTAGAGGCGCACTAAGAAATCTTTTGGCGATATTCCAACTCTAAGGGTGGTTTTTAAGGGTTTCAAGTTCGTCTTTTAGCATGTATATTCTTCTTATTCCAATATCTTAGAATTATAATTGAAATGTCCATACCATGTGTTAATATAGAACTATAATCTAGAGAGAGTACCTCTTCGAAACAGTTGTTCTGGTAACTAAATTAAAAATGTTGTCAGGTTGGCATTAAGTAATAACGCCAAAGATACGCCTAAAATTAGAGTTTTCTCAGCTTTTCTGCGTTTCCTCACCTTTTTCAATAATTGATGGAAATATATTTTAAAAAATTCAGTACACAGGTTTAGCTGAGGTGGAAGAATTTTGTTCGCCAAAGATACGCCGATATAGTAACAGGTGTTTTCCGAGATCAAATTGACATAATACGTTCAAATTCGGTACAGAGGTTCCGCTGAGGTCTACATGCAGGCGAGCGAAGCGATCCCGCTGATCTCATTTTTGGACGATCCAGTCGGGGGTCCAGGGGGCGGAGCCCCCTGGCTAGACGGATATGGCGAGCGAAGCGAGCCTGACGGCTAGTATCGGATAAAAAGACATTGAGATAAATAAAAATATAAATCTCAGTACCCTTTTAAATGATTTTATCACAACATGTTTCGGACATTAATGACATTTTCAAGTCATTTTAATTTATATTAAAAGTAGACCTAAAGAAAAAAGACATTGAGCTATCAAATACACTGATTTTTAGTTTTTGAATTCGTGGTTTGGGTAATTTATTTCTTTTTATACCTGCCCTAATCACTTTAATGAATTTTATGTACGGTACTTGAAATTGGATCAATAAGAAGTTATTGGTACTGTATATTCAATGATGATCTTCGATTTTTCTCGTTCTATTCTTACAATGTTGCTTGTTAATTCAGGCTGATTTTTATTACTTAACAAACTTTATATGTGGTGGATAACTAAGGACTCACCTGCACCTGTTCATGAACTACCTGCATAATTATATTATATCATCCATTTATTTCTTGTAAATATTTTTCAAAATAGTTTGTTGCCGAGTGAATTTTTCCAATTATAATTATAATCTACTGAATTAAGATCTATTGTTTGCAGATATAGGCTTCATTTACCATATAATTCATAAATCCAACAATTATAATATTTTTGTGTATGGTGAGGTCCAGGTTATAATGGCAGTGTTTGATTAGCAATGGTATTGCTATCCTTGTCTACCATTCAACAAAACGGATAGCGCTATCTCTTTCTCGCTTTGCTCTGTTGCCAGACCGTCTTTTAACAATGTAGAACTAATAAATTAATTAACAAAATATTTCATCTCAATTATGAAATTATTGAAAAATATAATTTCTTCCCTTAATAAAATATAATTGATTATTTTAAACTATTATGAACATATGAACTTTTATTATTGCATCAATAAACCTGTATCAGCTACCGTCTTTAGAAGGCATTGACAAGACAGAGGATCGGCAACGTTTTTCTCCTATCTTTCTTCACTGCCATTATAACATGGACCTCACTATAGTCTAACATCTCATTGATTTCCAATAACTATGTTACTGGAAACATTGTAATATGTTAAACACTGTTAACTATGTTAATATGAAGTCTGTAAATTACTAAAGAACAGCTAAAGTATCCACATTTTTTAAAAGTTTTAGATTCTACATAATTTTTGAACAGGTACAGTAAAGGTTTATGTATTTAACAATTTATTCGAAATGCATAAACAGACACACACACACATAGATTCAACAATCAACATTTATTACTATATTATATAATAATTATTATTATGAAATATCGCAAGAAATTTGAAAATAAATACAAATTATCACTATGTATTAGCCAATTTAGCACATTAATCGTTGTTCTCCTATCTTTCTTCACTGCCATTATAACGTGGACCTCACTATACACAAAAAAATTATGATTGTTGGATGTGAATTATAAGGTAAATCAAGCCTACTTGCAAAAAAAAATAGATCATAGATTATATATTTCAGTAGATTATATATTTGGAAAAAATCACTTTGCAACAAAATATTTTGAGAAATATTTACAATAAATAAATGGATATAATAATGTAGTTCAGGGTACCACTGTACCACTGCATATAATACTACTATTTACTACTCCCAGGGCATATTATCTATTATTTATTTATATTTGTTCAAGAGAACATCTGACCACACAAACAAAAAACCTCAAGGTTGATCTATCTTGAGTACCTCCGGTAGTGATCAAGCCTCCCTTTATCGGACTCTTATCTCTTAGAATTTCACGGCTTGGTTGAAAATACGTTGTAGGTGCTTCCCACCAATTTAAGCCTAGAAAAAATATCAAATTCCAATGTAATTCAATAAATTATAGTTCTAGGCTATTACTTTTAAGTTGAGCAATTATGATATTCTCATGTAATTCTATAGGCTAAACTACTTCTATTGTATTATTAGACCTACAGCTTTAAGGCTGTGCAAAGGCTAAAAATAGACTTTCTACTGGTGATATTTTTCGAAGTTTTTCGTTTTGTATATAATCAAGCTATCAACATAAGAAAGTTTTCTCAGGAAAACATTTTTTTCTGAGCATTACTTTTTGAGATATGAGCGCCTAAAGTTTAAATTTTTGGGACAACATTTCAAATTCGGTAAGAGATAGATCAATGAGATTTAGAGGATTGATTCTATATGGTATTGTTGATCCAGTAAAACAAAAATTTTCCGAAAATATCAATTTTTTAAAAAGTTATTCAATTTACCAAAAATAACTCGACTAAAAGTTATTTTTGGTTATTTTTAGTAAATTGAATAACTATTTTAAAAATTGATATTTTCAGAATATTTTTGTTTTACTAGATCAAAAATACCATAACGAATCAATCCTCTAAATCTCATTGATCTATCTCTTACCGAATTTGAAATGTTCTGTCCCAAAAATTTAAACTTTAGGCGCTCATATCTCAAAAAGTAATGATCAGAAAAAAAATGTTTTCCTGAGAAAACTTTTTCATATTGATAGCTTGATGATATACAAATCGAAAAACTTTGAAAAATATCACGAGTAGAAAGTTTATTTTTAGCCTTTGCACAGCCTTAAATAAATATATGCATAGACATGAATTTGATCATGTATTCACTCTGTCTATTATAATGTAGGATTCATAGTTTATGACTGATGTCAAAAAGATAGTCCACTAAATTGTTAAAATGTTGCAATTATGTTTCTTAAGATTGGGTAGATTACTCTTATCAATTACAGTAAGAATAAAAGTAGCCAATTCCAAAAATAAATTGGTCTGAAACCAAATGTTTAAAGTTGCAATTGAATTTTGACAATTATTAATTCCATTGAAATTAATTACTTTCATGATACTTTTTTGTTCCATAGAATATACATAAATTTGGTTTTGTTTTAATTGATTTGAATAGATTTTATTTTCACTATTAAATTTTGTAAAACTTTGAAGTGAAAAAACCACTCACATTCTTTGATTTGGCGACGTCCGTTTCGTGCTGGTATTGCACATCAAAGAATGTGAGTGTTTTTCTCGCTTTAAAGTTTTACAAAATTTAATAGTAATAATAATAGTGAAAACAAGATGGATAACCAACAACAAGGTTCTATTTATTCGGTCGATCAATATATGTACGAATTCTTAAATTCTATATTGATGTCTCATAACAAAGTATTTTCAACCAACTAAATTTTGAAATTCAACTTGCATGGTAATTTTGAAAGAAAAATAGAATTCACTTCAGAAATTGAATTTACTCAATTGAATAGTAATCACTTGAATCAATTTGAAATATTTAATTAAGATATTCGAGAATAGAATCACAAACCCTTTTTGACACGTCCAGTGGAATAATGTCTCTTTATTTATCCAATAGAAGACAATTATTCCCAACTCAGCCTACCAAAGAATATTTTCATTTATTTTCATAATAAATTATAAGCAAGCAATCAATCATTAAGCAATCAATTTATTCATTCTTTGCACATTTTACATAGTTTAAATACACAAAAATATAAAATAAATAAAGAGTACAAAAGAATGTGTAGCTCGCAAGACTTTCGTGTGTTCGCGAGCATGAGTAAGAGAATATAAAGATTGAGAAACGTAGAAAAGAAAAAATATATATAAAATAGAATTTTATATAATGATTAGGATCTTATAAAATGAAATTATAAAAAATTATAATGAAATTATAAAATCTTAGGATTTTATATACCGTAATGATTAATGATTACTCTTTATAATGATTAGGATATTCTCTGGCCTATAGCACGGAGAGAAGAACACAGTTTCCTTCTTCTGTGTCTATAGGTACGAGATTATTCGGAAAATTTCATGAATTTCCCTTCACTTTTCCCAGATTTCTTCACACCTACCTCCTGAAAAGCGTAATCATGGTGTCCATCATAATTTTTCTTCTGGTGGTAGTTGCAAATATTCATCAAGGAACTTCAACTCCTGCAACTGTAAGTTTTTTTGCTCATCTATAAATTGTTATATTTCTTTTCAAGTATTTAGAGATTAGATATATTCAGATTCCAACCATCCCGCAAAGACTGCTATATCACATGAGAGTTTTTATTTGAGTTAGTGTCATATGTCTTATTTTATCACCGTACTTACTATAATTTTGTGAGCAAATGATTTTGTATTTTCCAAGAAAATATTTCTTCTTCTTCTTCTTCTTCTTCTTCTTCTTCTTCTTCTTCTTCTTCTTCTTCTTCTCCTTCTTCTTCTTCTTCTTCACCCTCCTCTTCTTCTTCTTCCTCTTTCTCTTTTTCTCCTCTTCCCCTTCTTCTTCTTCTTCTTCTTCTACTAAGAATGTGATTCTATAATTTATTATGTTTTTTAAAATCATATTCATTTTCTTGAAAAATATGAAATAGGCCTAATCAGCTCACTAAAGCCTTTGACGAATTCTCATTTTGGAGTTGAAAGTCCAGTTTTCTAAAGCTGCGTTTACAACAAAGCTATTAACAAAATGTTATTAAATCAATCCTTATAGATTCTATTAGATTGAACGGAACTTAACAAACACATATGTTCATCATGTGTATGAAAAGTTATGTTCAATCTAATAGAATTTATAAGGATTAAGTCATTAACATTTTGTTAATAGATTTGGTGTAAACGCAGCTTATAGTAACTATTATCATAGAGAAACAATAGCATAGATAGATAGATATCCCATGGTATAGGGCGTTTATGTCGCAACTTTTACTGTTATCTCACGCCGATAGTTCATGTAATTCTTTCCCGTGAAGCTGTGTGACACTGGCAGTCTCTCATATTGTGCCGTTCATACACTCTCACTCCAACAAAACAGTAAAATTCGACAATAATCAACAGTAATCGGCTTGAGATAACAGTAAAAGTTGCGACATAAACGCCCTATACCATGGGATATCTATTCACGCTATTGTTTCTCTATGCTATTATCCAATCAATATCAAATCAACAGTTGTGGATTTTCAAATTAATCAAAAACGTTACCATACTTATCAATTTATTGATGAATGTGACACATTTTAAATGTATTTCACTTTGTTATACAAATTTTGTTTTGTAAAGACAATAAACTATTTTGATTTGGTTTGAATGAGATTTGATCATTATCATAATACTATATTTATTTATTTATACAATATGACAATTTCCACTGAGTCTAACAAGACCCATTGTGATACAAAACAAAATAGCACTGTACATGAATAAACTATACGATAAGTATTAATGTAAAACTAAAAGTATAATAGATGACCACAGTAAAAATATATTGGTGAAATCTATTTAAATCTAGATATTATAACGTGAGGTGATAGATTGTTTGTAATATGTCTTCTTCTTACAAACAAGGATTAGGCTTTAACCTGTTCCGACTCACATCTAGCCAATTATTCAAATAAACATAAAAAATCCTATTATTGCCAACGCTTGCGTGGTCTGCCAACATCTCTTTTGCCTACTGGATGATAATTATAGACTTTAAATGGTATTCTTTCAGCTGACATTCTTTGAACATGCTCCCTCCATTGATGCCGATTCTCCTTAACTCTTTCATTCATGCTACAGATTTTCAATTCTTTCCTAATATCTTCATTCCTGAAATGATCTCTTCTGTCACATCCCTTGGTTTTTCGGAGAAATCTCATCTCGGCTGCCTGCACTCTATTTTCAAGTGGCTTTGTAGTAACCCATGATTCACTACCATAGAGGAGGACTGGAGCGGCCATTACCTTATAAAATTTCATAATTGTATCTGTTCTAGCTTTTTTACCCAAAGTCCTGCTGATATTTCCACAAATCATTTGTAACTTTCCTATTTTCTTCTCAATATCTAATTCATCTTTGTAACTAATGTCACTTCCTAGATATGTATATTGAGAAACTTGTTCCAAAACTGTATCATTAATAACAATTTTTGATCTGTCCGGATATTTGCCTCTGAATGCCATAATTTTTATAATTATTTTTCATAATTTTTGTAATATGTAGACTATTAAATTTTTTAGTACGGAATAGATTGGAATATAGTAGCTTTATAATTGATTGGTGGTATATAACTACCTTATTCAACTTCTATGAAAATCATGGAATATAATCAAATTCTGTATTTACAAATAACATCATTTTAGGTTCTTGATAATATTATTTCTAAATAATTTGTGGCATACTTTTTGTGTAAATGAGGTTTGTTTTGGCGTTTAGCTGTAAACCTCTTCGAGTTGTACTTTTTTCATGAAATGTATTATTCTCAATCTCTTATACTTATAAAAGGCTAAGCCCCGACAGACTGAAATCACACCACAGCCCAAACTACTGAGCCTAAAAACTTGAAATTTTGCACGATTGTTTATGGTAGCCTGAAAAAATCCACTAAGAAAGGATTTTCAGAAATTTGCCCCCCTGAGGGAGCTGCCCCCCCCCCAAAAAAAAATTTTGTACTTTTTAACCGCTCATTGCACAGCAAAGTCTTGAGGAACTTTTTTGTTCAGCTACGAAAAAAAATTAGATCTATGCAGAAAAATTTCTATCAGGAGCACAGGGGGGGTCCAGGAGAGGGCATTTTTCGAAAATTTTTATGTAAAATCACACTACAGCTCAAACTAATTGTCCTACAGACATGAAACTTTGCACAAATATTCTTCAAACATGCTAGACGCGCACTAAGAACGGATTTTGAGATATTTTGCCTCTAAGAGCTTCAAAGGATGAAAAAGGATCATATCTAGTAAGGTTATGAACATGGTAAGGTGAATGCCATATGGAAATGAGATAATTGACGATATTCTAACATATGTTATAATCATTGGAAAGCTTAAAATAATTTCATCAATCAGCTGATCAAATTTAATTTTCCATGAATCGAAAGCGCTAGCTTGCCACGTGTTTGTTCCATTGTTGTATGAGACTCATACATTCCGATTACAACAGAGCACAGATATTTTCTTTGGTTAGGAGTTTGTTGATAATTTTTTTTTCAAATTTTATTGCAAAAAAAATCACTTTGAAAAATTTCTTAATAGACAACAAGATTACAAAAACAAGATGTCAAACATAAACCTATATTCATTTGTAGCATGGCCAGAAAAAGACAAACTTGAGTACTAGCCGTGAGTTCATTCAATATAACTCATATTTTTGTGTTAATATTTTGTGAACAAGAAGTACGAGTTGATGAGAGATGTGAGTAATATATTTTATTTGATCTAAATGGTTATTCATTTTGTAGTAGTTGGGGTCTCTTCAATCAAAGTTTTTTATTTTGTAGCTAATAAATGTCATATGTATTGATTGTCCATAATGTAAGTGATTAAACTAATCAAAATTAATGGCTCTGGTCCTTCACAGAATTTATAGTATTCCTGGTGATTGAGCCTGTCTGTTTTCAGTGTTGACTTTCAATAATAAAGCTTTATTTACAACTAGCTTACCTGGCGAACTTTGTACCGCCAAAAGTCAATGTACACTTCACTTTATTTGGTGAATCATGAAATTTATCTGACAATCAATATTTTCATTTACATCTAAATACGGACTTCCTATGTGCTTAGTATTGCAGCATTCATTATTCCAAAAACATATTCTTCTCAATCAATTGGTAGTAATATCTAAAAGTAAAGTGATAGGATAAATTAGTTTTCAAAGATGAGTTCAATGTTTTCATAGTTGTTGATTGTCAATAGATGGTCCAGGAAATATGCGATGTACGATGAATTATCACCAGGAATTACATAATCTTTCCATCTTCCATTTTAGGATTTTCAGGATGAAAATAAGCTAAGCTAAATTCAAAAAAATTGTGAATTATTCTGACATTCTTCAGTAATAATAAATGCAATATGAACAACTCTCTTCCATGAGCTGAATAATTTTTTCCCAACATTTTCCGGTTACTCAATGATAGGGGAGTGATAATTATTTGTATAGGTCTTCTAAGAAACCATTACCTACAGCTGATACCAATCAACTACACTTCAACTCCAAACTACCGTTGTAATACCAGTAGCCTACACAATTTATCATAGGGTGACGTGTTTATTACAGCTGGTAGCTTTAGATGCTAAATCATATTATCTCAATATGATCTTGAATCATGATCATCTTTCCGTTCTTCGGTAGCCGCTAGGCCGACAATTTCGAAAACATAGGTCTGTAAAATAGATTAATAAATTAATGATCATTATTAGCCACCCTATTAAAACTTCTGGTCAGAAACCATCCCCAATATTCACACAACATATTCCCAAAGTTTCATGCCGTTATGTCAAGTATTTTCCAAGTCATAGAAAACAAACACACAAACAGACATTCATTTTATATATATATATATATATATATATATATATATAATATATATATATATATATAGAAGATTTCATTCGGGTCAAACAAAAGCCTCTCTAAATGGAGGTAGAATGATAAGGTTGACAACTTTCAGTTCTGTTGTTTTAACATTTCTTTTTTAAATCACTTTCAAAAAGTTCATGTAGTACCTACTATTGTGTTTGAGACACTTCTGGCGCTATCATAGTTTCACAACTATTCTGTTCCACACTCCTATCTCTTGCAGTCGTTAACCATATATCTATAATAAAATAAAGAGTTGGCTTATACACGTATGGGATAGGAAAATTAATTATGTTTGACGCATCACCACGTCTGAACTACTGGACTAGTTAACTTGAAATTTTGCTTATAGGCTAGATTCTTAATTAACCAAGGATGGTTATAGGCCTATTTTAAGTTCTTTAAAATTTCATTACGTCAAGTTTTCAGATTATCAAGTTTGAAAATAGATCCTTGCGAAGCACGGGTTCCTGCTAGTAAATTAATAAATACCGGTAGCCCATTTTTCTTACAATGTGATTAAGGATCAGTAAGTTCGGAATATTGTATCAAGAAATCATATAATCTTTAAAACGATTAAGTTTGTAGAGTGAATATTGATGTTGTGAAACATTTCCATAATTGAAGAGAATTGAAATGTTGTCAAGTCTCTACATCTCAACTGTGAAATAACAATTTTTATTAGAATAAAGTGGATTTTTCGACAATTTCTCAAGTCTCTTCAATCTTTAAAATGGTTAGGTATAGGCCTACACTATGTAAATCTTTCTCTCTAAATTGAACTATTAATAATTTCTACATTTTTAAAATTTAAGGTCGATGTGAACAAGTCTCCGCTTGATAATGCTGTAGATGGTAAGTGAGACTTCAATGTTTTCCAAATAATATTATTAGAGCAATCAAATTTCTCAATCTTAATATTAATCTCAAAACTCATGTTAACTTAATTAAAATTGATCTTGAATTTTATGTTTACTCCAATTATACCGAATTTGATAATTGATCATTGAAACTTGGGAAGCTATTTATATTTATGTTGAACTGATCATTTTATTTATTTTTTAGCTGATGATCTGACCTGCAGTTCTATTGATACAATGTGACATACTGTAGTTCTACCATAGACCTGTGTTGTATTATATCATAGAATAAACAATCTATGTAGTATTATTATTAAACGGAAATCCAAATTAAATGCTGTAAATCACCCCGAAGACTTCTGCTAGGTACTGCAAATATTGGCGACAGGGTAGACAGCTAGTTGACAAATAATTTTTACTTTCCTTGCCCTATTATCATATGTAAGGAAAGTATTGCTTTCCGAAAAATAATAAGGTACATCAATTTCTAAATTTTTATACGTTTCAAGGTCCCCTGAGTCCAAAAAAGTGGTTATTGGGTATTGGTATGTATGTGTGTGAATATATGTGCGTCTGTGTACACGCTGTGTGCATCTGTTGGCAACTGTTGTTAATGCTGAGGAAGTTCTACTTTTTGAATAAATTTCTCCGTATGAGTGTCCTGAGGCAGCTATATTTTGCACTTGTCGATTCAAAAACCAGCTACGGTATAAATTGTTGGGGCTCCACTTACATTAGTCACTTGAAGCCCTTAATAACTATACAAAAATCCATAGTTCGTGCCATCAAGAAGGAGGGTAGATATGAACATTCTTTTCCTATCTTTCAGAGTCTCAGATGCTTGCCTCTCAGATATATCTGAATATATGTTTTCAAAGTATTGTATATGTTCTATGTTATGTCTGGAAACTGTGGTCATGCGTTGTTCAGGGATGTTCCTAGTTATCAAACTAGGAGAGTGACATCTGATTTACTAAGACTTCCTAAATCGTATACCACTTGTTTCCAGAAATCGTTTGTATTTCTCGGCCCTAAGTTTTTCAACAATATTCCTCTTGAAATTAAGAGAACACAGAATCGACTTGTTTTTAAAACAAAAGTTCTTGGATGGCTTAGAGGTCTTATGCCTGACTATCTAGAGACCTTATTCAATGTGGTTTCTTAGTTAAAATACTCTGATAATGGTGGCTATGCATTGGCTAAATGAGCTGGAATTGGAGAGTGAGCATGGTTAGTGTGAATGTGTGAGTGATTGGCTGCTAATTTTTCTTTCTTTCTTCTTTTTATATTTTTCTACTTCTCTATAAATTCATAGATTATCATACATTCATTCCTGCTCGCAGACGTAGAGTTTTGTAATCTCAGCAAGCAGTATTTTTCTATCCAAATTCACAAATTAGTCCTGGTTTAGCATGTTCGAATTCTTGTCTGATGTTATTGTTTAATAAATTAGACTTTTATGTACTTTATAAAATATTAACTTATTACTCTAATATTGTTAAGCTGTATTATTTTTTCTCATAATTTGTAAATATTGTGAACTGGATTGAATAAAATTTGAATTTGAATTTGAATTTGTTGATTCTATTAAATCATTCACTATGAAGAGATAGCAGACCTCGTGTGTCTCCAGCGTTATAGTACTGTCACCAGCTGGCTCAAATCTTAGAATAGTTGACTTGAGATGCACGTGAACACTAGCGTCAGGTGATCAATTTTCATAACGGCAAGGGAAGTTGTGTGAGTGCGCCACACCAGTTTTTTTGAAATAGTATAGCGCTCATTGAATTTCCATCAGCTGTTTACCGGAGGCCACTTTTTCTCAACTGTCGCCTAACGGAGGCGTCATTTGAGGCCTCTTTTTCAGGAGTCCTCTACCGTCGCTGGCCTCAAATGTCGCAGGTCTCGACTGTCGTTTGCCTCGTTTGACTTCGACCCTGTTTACCCTGTCGTCAATATTTGCAGTAGCAGAAGTCTCCGGGGTGATTTACAGCATTTAATTTAGATTTTCGTTTAATAATAATTATTAATTTATTAGCATTTGAATAATTGCAATTTATCGGTAATTTTCATCTGTAATCTATAGCTATTCTCTGCTATTACCCTCTGCTTTTTATTTTGTTCTACTCCAGACGCGTTTAAATGCAGACAAAACAAAAAAAAAACACTTTTTTAGACTCAGGGGACCTTGAAACGTATAGACATTTAGAAATTGGGGTACCTTAATTTTTTCGAAAAGCAATACTTTCCTTACCTATGGTAATAGGGCAAGGAAAGTAAAAATCAGAGTTCTATAGTATAGTGTACCTACTAGCTACTAGTAACAATAAGTGAATAAGATTATTTTATTGAAGAACTTTGACTGTCGTTCTATTTTAATAGCAAATAAGTGATGCTATAACTAGTGAGGTCCACGTTATAATGGCAGTGGAGAAAGATAGCAGAACAACGTTGCCGATCCTCAGTCTTGTCAATGCCTTCTATAGACGGTAGCTGATACATGTTTATTGATGTAATATTAACTGTTCATTCTCGTTTAGAATAATCAATTATATTTTATTAAGCAAGAAATTAAATTTTTCATTAATTTAATTATGATTTTTCATAATAACAATTAAGATGAAATAATTTGTTTATTAATTCTACATTGTTGAAAGACGATTTAGCATCAGAACAAAGCGAGAAAGAGATAGCGCTATCCGCTTTGTTGAATGATAGACAAGGATAGCAATGCCATTGATAATCATCAAACACTGCCATTAAAACGTGAACCTCACTATAGCAACCTTCTTCTTGTCATCTACAGATCTCCATAATTCTAATAGAACATATTTAATGGAAATTGAGCCGTAGGTTAACGACATGAACGATAAATAGTCTTACTATATAGCCTTTGCAATTGATAAATATATTTACGACATAATACCGTATATAGCTTACCATAACATATGACCGATAAAAATGTGTTCTTTTTTTATTAATATTGCTCCTGTTTTTCAGGGCTCTATAAATGTCTTGAAGGATCAACAAATCATGGAAAAATACCCAAAGAACGAGTGGACTACTGGAATAAACGTCATCCTCTCAATTGTAATTATTTTCTCCAATCAAAATAAATCACAATTCAATTTAATATCAAGTTCAATTTTCAATCAAGTTTGTTTTTGCTCCTGCAAAATGATTTCTATATTATATGTGAATATTTCCTATTCTAGTGATAATATTGTGAAATATTTCTTCTATGTTCGGTTTTGAAGCATCTAAACTTAAAAATCTACTTTGTGAAAGAACTGAAAATTTTGTGAATTGAACAACTACAAGACTTGACCTATCTCGGTCTATGTGTTACCTTATCTAAATTTAAAGAGGAATAGCACGAGGTTACCTTATTTTGAATGAAAAAAGACTAAGAAATTGTCAAAAAACCACTGATTTATTGATAATTAGAAAGACCGGTTTCGGTTATTACACCATTGTCAATCTCTGATAAACTCTGATAAACTGATAAACACGAGTTTATCAGAGATTGACAATGGTGTAATAACCGAAACCGGTCTTTCTAATTATCAATAAATCAGTGGTTTTTTGACAATTTCTTAGTCTTTTTTCATTCAATATGAATAATTACCACAATATCAACTTCTCAACTACACAAAAAGTTACCTTATTTTCTCTCTCCCTGTCATTTACTTGTATGTATCAATAATGGATAAAGAATGAAGAATTACCATAATGGTACCAATACTTCTATACAAAATTTCCATCTTTAACGGTTAATTTTCTTTTTTTATTGTGTATAATTTATTCCAACTTCTGTGTAGTAGGGGGTCTTCACTCTGTCTGTATTTTAACATTTGAATCAACAACTTCAACATTATAAAACTCTTATCTACACGAAGACAATTCTCGTGCCGTCTTAACTTTCCCCGTCTATGAGCAGTTAATTCTTGAAAAATACTTCTGGTTACAAAATTTCATGAAATATCAATTGCCTGAATAATTTCATATAAATAATTTAATTTTATAATATCTAGAACTTTTGAAGTTATGACTGTTTAAATTTGAACATCAACAAATTATGGGAAGCTACTATAATGTAACTTCAAATGACATAATATAATATTTTTTTATTTCAGTTGAATTAACTGAATTTAATACAGAGAGACACAGAATAACGGGAACTTTTAAAAACACCATAAAACATTGGTGGGAAGGGCAGAAATGATTTTATTCAAACTAATGTAAAGTTCAAAACTTGCCATTTAAGAATTATTGATAACATCTATCACTTTTTTACAATTACTTCTTTAAGATGGCTTCCTCCTGCACGAATACACTCTTCAAATCTGTGTTGACGATTCCTCATTGATCGCTGCAGCATCTGCGTTTCCTGGTCCCATGATCTGTCCTCCTGCGATTTTCTGTTTGTGGAGCTATCTCGAATCAAACGTTTTCACAACTTGACCAATAACTGTGGTTGAATCGTAACAGACAATTCAAATAGAAATAATTAACGATATCCCAGCTGAAATGTTGCAGTAATCGCTCTGGAATCGTCAACACAGATTTCAAGAGTGTATTCGTACAGGAGGAAGCCATCTTGAAGAAGTAATTGTCAAAAAGTGATGGATGTTATTAATAATTGAAGTTGCTTTCCATGACGAAACACTTTATAATAACTTTGTTGAAGTTCTGACACTGTGTTACTAGTAAATATTTGAGAAAACACCTACTTTTTTGGAGTGTTGAGGAATGCATTTTACTCCTGAAGAGGAACTTCATCAGCCTCTGATGAAGATCAGGCTGATCAGGCTGATGAAGCTCCTCTTCAGGAGTGAAATGCATTCCTCAAGACTCCAAAAAAAGTAAGTGTTTTCTCAAATATTTACTAGTAACACAGTGTCAGAACTTCAACAAAGTTATTAATAATTCTCAGCTGGCAAGTCTTGAACTTTACATTACATAGTTTGAATAAAAAAATTTTGGCCCTTCCCACTAATGTTTTATGACGTTTTTAGAAGTTCCCGTTATTCTGGATCACCCGTTATTATTGTGTATGGTATATTATTAGTAAAAAAACGAATTTGTTGTTTGTTTTCAGTTATTGTTGATACTCTGATGAAAGAACTGCCGAGGATTTTTGAAGAGGAAGTGTTCAAATCTCTCATAAGGAATCAAGCTACGTGAGTGTATTTTATAGTATTTTTATTGTACGGTATAAGAGCCTCCTGACGGCACTCTGCCAAGGAGAAAACGCTGACAATAAAGATGTATTAAAATTCACTTGATTATTTTAAAAAATTTAATCAATTTCGTTCAATAAAAGACTTATTTATTCATTTTTTTATTTATTGTATAAGAATTCCGTTCAGACAATCCTTCCATTCGAGGTTGAGTGGTAGGACTTGAAAGTCCCAGATCCGCCAGATAAAGAATTTTTCCTTTTTACCATTCCAACCCCACCATTCGATGTTGAGTGGTAGAAAGAACTTGAAAGTCCCAGCTCCGCCAGATAAATATTTTTTATTTTTTATTTTTCCCCTACCATTCCAACCCCACCATTCGAGGTTCAGTGGTAGAAAGGACTTGAAAGTCCCAGCTCCGCCAAATAAATTTTTTTGTATTTTTCATTTTTTCCCTACCATATTCCAACCCCACCATACGAGGCTCAGTGGTAGAAAGGACTTGAAATTCCCAGCTCCGGGAATTATTACATGTGTTCATAAAAAATAATAAATGAGTACTATATTATAGTGAGATTCTTGTTTTACAAGAAATAATTACATGTGTTCATAAAAAATAATAAATGAGTACTATATTATAGTGAGATTCTTGTTTTAAATAATTTAGCACCTAATTGAGATTGGTGTTGCTATCCTTGTATGTCATTAGACAAAGCAGATAGCTCTATACTCTTTTAACTCCCCACCGTTGGAGAATGGCTTGAAGGCTATGAAAAAGTATAGTCTTCAATGTTTGATTAGGAACTGCCATTTGATTAGGAACAACCATTACGAACTGCTTGTTAAATAATCACTTTGAACAATTAATTACGACATAGCGGTCAGGTATTTATATAAATAAAAGCTATTAGCTTCTACTCACAGTTTAGCTTCTAGTGTAGCGCTTTCGGACACTAGGCCCTTCATCAATACTGAGTATGAACAAAAAGTATAGGATATGACACAGAATAACGGGAACTTTTAAAAACGTCATAAAACTTTAGTGGAAAGGGCAAAAATGATTTTATTCAAACTAATGTAAAGTTCTAGACTTGCCATTTGAGAATAAACTATAAATAATATCTATCTCTTTTTGAGAATTATTTCCTCAAGATGGCTGGCTTCCTCCTGCACGAATACACTCTTGAAATCTGTGTTGACGATTCCTGAACGATTGCTGCAACATTGCAACTGGGATATTATTTATTTGATTTTGAATTGTCCGTTATGATTCAAGCACAGTTATTGGTCAAGTTGTGGAAACGTTTGATTTGAGATAACTCCACAAACAGGAAATCGCAGGTGGACAGATCATGGGACCAGGAAACGCAGATGTTGCAGCGATCAATGAGGAATCGTCAACACAGATTTCAAGAGTGTATTCGTGCAGGAGGAAGCCATCTTGAAAAAGTAATTGTCAAAAAGTGATGGATATTATTAATAATTCTCAAATGGCAAGTCTTGAACTTTTCATAAGTTTGAATAAAATTATTTTTGCACTTTCCACTAATGTATTATGACGTTTTCAAAAGTTTCCGTTATTCTGTGTCACTCTGTATTATAAACTGCAGTAGATCTCCAGTAAATTATCCGAACTCCAATTATTCGAGTCACTTCTAGAGGAGAATAGGCTAAATCTGAAATAGTCTTCAAGAAAAAATTGAAATTGTGGTTAAGTGAGAGATGTTTTTATGGCATTGGTGAACTTTTGATTCAGTAATTTATTATTAGAATATTGTGAGTAATTAGAAACTTGAAATTTAAATTAATTTTATGATCTCTACTTTTATGGTGGTAATGGAGACTTTTGATTCCACTGTTTCTAGTTTATTCAACTACAATAATTCCATCTGTGGTATTAACTTTGTTTTTACTTTCCTTGCCCTATTACCATAGGTAAGGAAAGTATTGCTTTCCGAAAAAAATTAAGGTACCCCAATTTCTAAATTTCTATACGTTTCAAGGTCCCCTGAGTCCAAAAAACTGGTTTTTGGGTATTGGTCTGTATGTGTGTGTGTGTGTGTGTGTGTGTGTGTGTGGTGTGTGTGTGTGTGTGTGTGTGTGGTGGTGTGTGTGTGTGGTGTGTGTGTGTGTGTGTGTGTGTGGTGTGTGTGTGTGTGTGTGTGTGTGTGTGTGTGTGTGTGTGTGTGTGTGTGTGTGAGTGTTTGTGCGTCTGTGTACACGATATCTCATCTCCCAATTAACGGAATGACTTGAGATTTGGAACTCAAGGTCCTTTCACTATAAGGATCCGACACGAACAATTTCGATCAAATGCAATTCAAGATGGCGGCTAAAATGGCGAAAATGTTGCCAAAAACAGGGTTTTTCGTGATTTTCTCGGAAACGGCTCCAACGATTTTGATCAAATTCATACCTAAAATAGTCTTCGATAAGCTCTATCAACTGTCACAAGTCCCATATCTGTAAAATTTCAGGAGCTCCGCCCCATCAATGCAGATATATTCCCAATTATCAGGCTTCAGATACAATTGAAACAAAAAAAATCAAGTGGAGTAGATTGAGCATGAAAATCTCTATAATTAATGTTCAGTAACATTTTCACCTAAAATTGAAAATAAGCTTTAAATTCGAGAAAATGTGATTATTCAATTGCAAATTATTGTTGATTCTATTAAATCATTACTATGAAGAGATAGCAGACCTCATGTGTGTCTCCAGCGTTGTTGCCCTGTCACCAGCTGGCTCAAATCTTTGAATAGTAGACTCGAGATGCGCGGGAACACTAGCGTCAGGTGATCAATTTTCATAAGAGCAAGGAAACACCAGATTTTTAGTTTATTCAACTACAATAATTCCATCTGTGATATTAACTTTGTTTTTTAATTATATAGACTATATTACATGTATATTGAGGTGACATTTGTAATGTATTGTTTGATGAAATGTTTATGACCTGTGTTAATATTGTATTAAATACGATGCATAACATGAAAAATAAAATTGAATTGAAATCTCCGTGAATTTGAAATGAGTTCAAGAAGGATTGACACTCTTCTAGAGTATATTCATCTGTTTTCAATTAGAGTAGGTAGACAATACTATATGCTATAAGTAGACTCACTTTAGTTGTTTTGTTTGAAAAATATTATATTTTGAATTTTATGATTAATTTGCAGGGTTATGATAGCCGCTCTGGAACTATGCCGGCCCAATGTTCACGGTACGACGATGAAAGTCTCCGGACTGTACTGAAATTTCAAAAAACATTGGCCGATCAACTCATCGACGAAGCTGGGAAGGCACAGAAGTTGATTGAACAATCCATTCCTTATCAGGGTAAGTTTTATTGATTCATTTATCAATATATATATTTACTTATATCTATCCCATATCTATTCATCTATATTGATTTGCGGTTGGAATAAGGGATCAAGGAATGAGAAAGAGGAAGAGGAAGAGGAAGAGGTAGAAGAAGAAGAAGAAGAGAAGAAGAAGAAGAAGAAGAAGAAGAAGAAGAAGAAGAAGAAGAAGAAGAAGAAGAAGAAGAAGAAGAAGAAGAAGAAGAATTAAATTAAAACACGAATATATTCAGGAGTTTTTTTTTACAATTGGCAGAGTTTTTTAGGACATGCAATGACCAACCATTTATGTGAGTGATTTTAATCCATGTCTCAAACATAGCTATGTTTAATTTTATGTAACGAGTTTATTTTAATTATTTCAGCCTTATACGAGAAGATACGAGCAAACATGATATGACATAATTTATTCTCCGTTTTATTCTCTACATCTTTTGGCATATGCAGTTTTACCTGAAAATTCACAATAACACCACAATTCACGAAAAACTGAATAAATGTACAGATTAGTTACAATTACTGCCGCTAGATGGGGAGAGCGCTCCCGTTTGCTGAGTTGCTGGTGACGTTTAGTTACGATTTCTGCTGCCAGAAGCTGTTCTAAGCTTTGGGAGCAGCTGAGATCCTGAAGTCTGTGAGAATAGAATATTGTGCAGTTCGTGCGGTTTTTAGCTTGTAACTCCTCAACCGTGCATTTAAAGTGAATTTCACATAGGACTCATTTTGAAGTAAATAAACTTACCTACAGAATCATGTGTTTAAAAATTATAAATTGTTATAATTGAAGGAGTTGAAGCCTTTTAAAGTGAGATACTTCATCTTCTTCTCCACCACCTTCTTCTTCTTCTTCTACTACTACTACTACTTCTTCTTTTTCTTCTTCTTCTTCTTCTTATTCTTCCTCCTCCTCCTCATCCTCCTCCTCCTTCTCCTCCTCCTCCTCTTCTTCTTCTTTTTATTCTTCTGCTTTTTCTTCAACATCAACTCCCATTGGTTATTGTCATGATTTCCATGATTGTTAAATTTCTACTCTGTCTTTGGTTAGTTAGCTTGTGATTAGTTGAAATCTCTCTTACTCATCTCCCATTGGCTATTCTCTCTCTCTCTCTCTCTCTCATTTTTTTTCTCTCTCTCTCCCTCACTCACTCAGTTTGTGGCAGTGAGGAACTGGAGTCTATCTCTCTCTCTCACTGTCTCGCTCTCTCTTATTAGTTACTACAACTTGAAAGATTAATCAATGAATCTCTCTCTCTCACATTCTTTCTCTCTCTCTCTCTCACTCTCTCACTCTCTCTCTCACTTACTCTTTCTGTGGCAGTGAGTACCTGGAGTCCTAACTCCGCCCTAATAAGGGCAAATAATCAATCAATCTCTCATCTCTCACTCTCTCTCATTTTTAAGCAGCTTGTTCCAGAAACGTTCAATTCGAAGAAATTCTTTACCTTATCTTAATAACAATTATCCAACTGTTAGTTGTTGTTATCAATTATTGTTATTGTAGGTGGTTCGGGACCCACCTAAAACTGTAGATCCATTCATCTTTCATTTTCATCAGCCCAATTACCCATGCACAAGCCTAGAGCTCATGTGGGCATCACCCTCAGCAAAAAAAATTATCCAGGAGAACAAGCTTGAGATACTATATTGTTCTCCTTTTGCAAAATACTCTGTCAATATGATAATAATCAATTTCTTCTATTTCAGCACTGTACGAGGCTATAAAAAAGAATCCAGCTGTTGCTGCTACTCCTTCAACATAGATGAATAATATAGCTTACAATTTTGAATCAACCGGAGAATCTACAATGGAAATCGATAATTACTTCCAAATGAGAAAAATAATAGCTTGAATAGTATAGTATATTTTAATCTTAGTTATGTTTACTCTCGTCATTTTATTTTTAATATTGTGTGCTTGGTATCTCATTTTAATCATATTTTATTATCATATATTAACTTTTCACAAAATGCAATTCATGAAAAATGCAAATTCTCGATTTTTGACAAATGATATTGCATTATCTTGTATCGCTTGAATTATTGGCTATGTTTACTTTCGTTATTTTATTTTAATCTCGTGTGCTTAGTATCTTCATAGAGAAACGATAGCATAAGTAGATATCCCATGGTATAGGGCGTTTATGTCGCAACTTTTACTGTTATCTCAAGCCGATAGATCACGTAGTTCTCTCCTATGCAGCTGTGTGACGCTGGTAGTCTCTCAAATTGTGCCATTCATACACTATCACCCCAACAAGACAGTAAAAATTGACATTAATCGACAGTAATGCTTGAGATCTGCTTGAACAGTAAAACTTGCGACATAAATTCCCTATACCATGGGATATTGAATGAAAAAAGACTAAGAAATTGTCAAAAAACCACTGATTTATTGATAATTAGAAAGACCGGTTTCGGTTATTACACCATTGTCAATCTCTGATAAACAATGACAATGTTTATCAGAGATTGACAATTATCATAACCGAAACCGGTCTTTCTAATTATCAATAAATCAGTGGTTTTTTGACAATTTCTTAGTCTTTTTTCATTCAATATGAATAATTACCACAATATCAACTTCTCAACTACACAAAAAGGAAAACCATGGGATATCTACTTACGCTATTGTTTCTCTATGGTATCTTATTAACCATATTAAATTATCATAAATTCACTTTTTTCAAATATTCTATTATCTTGTATTGCTTGAATTATTGTTAGTTATTAGTACTTAAAAAACATATCAATCACTGTTGTGAAAAGTATGGGATGAGAGTGAATGTGAGGAAAACAAAAAGTATGGTGATCAGCAAGACTCCAAAGAAAGCAACAATCAACATAGGATTGCATCACATTGAACAGGTGTCATCATTCAGGTACCTTGGGTGTATGATTAGAGAGGATTTGCGATGTGATTTAGAAGTAAGAGTGAGAATTGCAAGAGCAAAGGAGGCATTCAGCAATATAAGAAGATTGGTGAGTAGCAAAATGCAAATAGAACTGCGGAAGAAGATGGCCAAGTGTTTTGTGTGGAGCGTGGCTCTCTATGGAGCGGAAACCTGGACTCTCAGAAAGCAGATTGGAGGCCTTTGAAATGTGGGTGTGGAGGAGGATGGAGAGGATCAGCTGGATGGATAGAGTGAGGAATGAGGAGGTACTGCGTAGAGAAGGAGAGGAAAGGAATATTATGGCAGTGACAAGGAGACGTAAGCGGAACTGGCTGGGACACTTGCTGAGGCATGGCGGACTACTTGTGGAGACAATGGAAGGGACTGTGCAAGGAGGGAGGGTGCTGGGACAAAAAGAGTGAAGTTGGTGGATGATATCAGGGAGGAGGGAAAGTACTCCAAGATGAAGAGAATTGCACAGGACAGAGAGGAATGGAGAAGGAGGAATCATGTTTAGACCTGCCCTAGGGCAGAACACCAGTAATAATTGTAATTAGTACTTAGTACTAAGTTCTCAGTTGTCAGTACTTGGTTCAAGTTTAGTTATTCACAGATAAGGATAGGATCATTTTTCCTCTGTGAGTTATTCTACTTGTTAAGTTCATATTATACTTTATCTAACGTTTTGGAACTACAATACTTCATAATACAGTAGTATAACTTATTCTCATTATTTGTTATTCTAATCAATAATCTTCTAGTGTATTGATAAATAATTTCATCAATGTTTCCCTGATTCATCAATAAAGTTATCAATATTTCAACTGCATGTATTGTATGAGTTACTGTTGAATGTGGACTATTACAGGATGAAAAAAATGTAATTATTTATTGGAAATAGATAGATGGAAAATGCAAATTAATCGAGAATACAGGGCTGAAAATTTTCAATTTCAATTTATTTATTAAAAACACACAAAACAAGACAAAACAAAATTACAAAGAATTACGAAACAAATAAAACACAATAAAATGTTACAAATATAAAAAACCATGGGCTTTGTGAAATAAGAAAGTATCATTGGCAACTGTATTGTCACTGTATTGAGAGAGAGAGAGAGAGAGAGAGAGAGAGAGAGAGAGAGAGAGAGAGAGAGAGAGAGAGAGAGAGAGATTGATTGGATTGGATTAGAGTTTGAGTTCTTTATTCATATATGTTACAATATATACTGGCTTTACAAGTGACTATAGCCTATTACAGATGGAATTAAATAGAGAATGCATTTATTCAAATGCTAATTAATATATAATTATTATTTAACGAAAATCCTAAATAAATGCTGCAACATTCACTGGGAGGTACCGGTTCGATTCCCGGGCTGGCAACTAATTTTTGTATAGTAGTTCTCATCGAATTTCCATCTAGCTGTTAACCCTGTTGTCAATGACTGCAGTAGCAGAGGTCTTCGGGGTGATTTGCAGCATTTATTTAGGATTTTCGTTAAATAATAATTATGACTATAGCCTACACTAATTTACAAGTGTGACAGTATTGTTAATTATTCAACAAATTTTACAAAGTATGATAAATAAGATTGAATAAAGATTAAATGAAATAGAAATAACGATAGTAAAATATTGTGATGTAACTTCAATATGCTGGCTTTAACATCAAATATCGGGGCACCGAGCTTCGCTTCTAATTTTTACTTTCCTTGTCCTATTACCATAGGTAAGGAAAGTATTGCTTTCCGAAAAAAATTAAGGTACCCCAATTTCTAAATTTCTATACGTTTCAAGGTCCCCTGATTCCAAAAAACTGGTTTTTGGGTATTGGTCTGTATGTGTGTGTGTGAGTGTGTATGAGTGTATGTGCGTCTGTGTACACGATATCTCATCTCCTAATTAACGGAATGACTTGAAATTTGGAACTTAAGGTCCTTTCACTATAAGGATCCGACACGAAAAGTTTCTATCAAATGCAATTCAAGATGGCGGCTGAAACGGCGAAAATGTTGTCAAAAACAGGGGTTTTCGTGATTTGCTCGGAAACGGCTCCAACGATTTTGATCAAATTCATACCTAAAAAAGTCATCGATAGATCTATCAACTGCCACAAGTCCCATATCTGTAAAAATTTCAGGAGCTCCGCCCCATCAATGCAGATAGATTCCCAATTATCAGGCTTCAGATACAATTGAAACAAAGAAAATCAAGTGGAGTAGATTGAACATGAAAATCTCTGCAATTAATGTTCAGTAACATTTTCACCTAAAATTGAAAATAGGCTTTAAATTCGAGAAAATGTGATTATTCAATTGCAAATTATTGTTGATTCTATTAAATCATTCACTATGAAGATATAGCAGACCTCATGTGTGTCTCCAGCGTTATTGCCCTATCACCAGCTGGCTCAAATATTTGAATAGTAGACTTGAGATGCGCGGGAACACTAGCGTCAGTGATCATTTTTCATAACGGCAAGGAAAGTTGTGTGAGTGCGCCACACCAGATTTTTATTTATTAATAAACAGAACACAATTCTCTAAAATGATCGTGTTTATATTTTACAGCTGGCTATACATCAGCTTCAGAATTTCGGGGATGCGATTTTTTGATTTTCCACAGAATAACTCGCTCACTTTTTACTATCCACAGACGACGAAAGTCTCAGCTGTTTCAGCCAAGGATGAATTATTCTTTTAATGTCGTTCAGCGAGTTTTCCCAAGGATGAGACCTAGTGCAATCGAATCTTTATATCATAAACCTACCATGTTCCAAATTTCGTGAAAATCGTTAGAGCCGTTTTCGAGATCCGTTGAACATAAATAACCAGATATAAAATATAAATAACCAGATATAAAAATACAGAAATTGCTCGCTTAATATAATAGGATTCATAATAACTCACAATAAAGTTAACTAGTCCATGGCGGTAGAGAGAGACAGTGTGTCTCTCTCTTAACTATTCAAGAGAAAGAGAAAAAGATACAGACAGAGAGAGTAACTGCTCTTATTAGTACCCCCACAATCGATATATGGGTACCTCTCTCTTTTTCTCTCTCATAGTCTACCGCCAGCGTATGTCTAGTATAGGACAGGTGTGAGCTTGGTCCGGGGAGGGGGGGTAAGGGCTTTCGGGACCCCTAGTTTTGGGGGGAACCCCCAAGAGGGGTGGTAGGGGGACGGTCTCTAACCACCTGCTCGACGGTTGGTCAGTCTTACAGTTTACAGCGCAATGGTAGTTTGCTAGTAGTCAGTCTAGAGGCAGTGGTCATACAGATGTGAGGGTTAACCGTAGAGTTAACCGGAGGTTAAACCGTTAAATCAGAGATTAACCAGTTGAACATCCCCAAAAAATACGGTAGTGAATAATTGAATTTTAGTGAAAGTTTATGTTGTGTTCTAGTGTTTAAATTCAACCAGATTTAGTGGAAAGGAGTGTGAAAATTAGGTGAGTTTTTTCGGAATTTTCAATGTGTTTTAGAGTAAAAACCATGGAATGAATTGTGTACCTATAAATAATTAGTATGTTTTGTCAGAGAAAACTTCTATATCTTAACTTCAATTAACTATCTTAACTTCTAGAAAACTTTTATTATCTACTGCTGTATTTGTATTCTGTGGTTTTGTGTATAGGCCTAATTAGGAGTTGATTTGATTGGGTTCCATGGGATTTATAGTATGAGAGTGTGAAAATTAGGTGGTTTTTTCGGAATTTTCAATGTGTTTTAGAGTGGAAAGCATGACATGTATTGTCTACTAGCAGGTAACCCGTGCTTCACAATGATCCAATTAAAAACGGACTAGTGAAATCTTGAATAATTTAAAATAGGCCTATAACCATCCTCGGTAAATTAAGAATCTATATGCAAAATTCCAAGTTAATCAGTTAAGTAGTTCAGACGTGATGATGCGTCATTCGTGAATTTCCTATAACGTACATGTATATGCTTGTTCTTTCCTTTATTATATTATATAGATAATGTGGAGTTAGATTTTAATGAGTTGTACGGGATTTAGTATAAGATATTTAAGAGAAAAAAACTTCAAATTCATAGTGTATTTATAATAGACTGCAGGTGTTACCCGTGCTTTGCAAGGTTCTGTTGAAAGCACAAATATATTGAGTTTGGTTTTATGATTCCATGCTGAAATTTAAAAATATTAACATGTTTGCTGTTGCATATTGTTATGTTTGCTGTACCTAGTTGTTCGAACTCACTGCCGGCGCACAAGTTTTCTTTGCCGGTAGTGCCATTTTGTAAGTTAGAATATTTATATTGAATGAAAAAGACTAAGAAATTGTCAAAAAACCACTGATTTAGTAAATATGGTTCCATGAAAGACAATATTTCTTAGTCTTTTTCATTCAATATGAATAATTACCACAATATCAACTTCTCAACTACACAAAAAGTTAGAATATTTATTTTATCAATCTGTATTATTTTATGGCAAATAAATGAGTTTGAATTTGAATTTGAACAACTACTGTAGTAATTCACAATATAAAATCTATTTGATTGGGATTCTATCTGTAATATTATAAAGGAAAGAATCGGCTTATACACGTAGGGGATAGGAAATTCACGAATGACGCATCATCACGTCTCAACTACTCAACTGATTAACTTGAAATGTTGCATATAGATTCTCAATTTACCGAGGATGGTTATAGGCCTATTTCAAATCCTTCAAGATTTTAGTACGTCAAGTTTTCAGTTTTTAATTAGACCCTTGTAGAGCACGGGTTACCTACTAGTCTTAAGTAAATTTTGTGTCACAAATTGAATAAATTTGTTTTTTTAATTATTAAAATTATCATTAATCTACGAGTAAAAATGAAAATAGGCCTATAACCAACCTTGGTAAGTCGAGAATCTTTATGCAAAATGTGAAGTTAATCAGTTCAGTAGTTGAGACGTGATGATGCGTCAAGCATGTACTTCCTATCCTGTACATGCTCAAGACAATATTCCTCTCTTTATTTATAGTATAGATTTAGTGAGATATGAGTGGAATTTGAAGGATTTTATATCGTGATCAGGAGGGAAAAAACTCGGAATTGAGATTGTATCTTTTGTAGCCCAAATAAATGAGTGAGAGATTCAAGGATTTAGTAGACTTCTCATATATTGGGAGAATTAGCTCGAAAAATTAGTATACTTGTAGTGTTGTAATGAATAGAAAATTATTGAATAAGTAAGAGTTTTGCGGATTAGTACAAGAAAGTGATAGTAGTTCAAATATGGTCATGAAGCGACATAATAACATCAGAGCATGAAATAAAGATGAACTTGGTAGCTAACAAAACCAAATGGTTTTGTTGCTAATGTTTACAAGAGCTAAATAATGGTGAAAGTGTAATAGCCGAAACTAGTATCTCAAATTGTGTTGATAAATTCGAATATTTACAATATCAAGTCATTTTCATTCAAAATATAAATTTTCCAAGCCAGCACCTTAACAACTCTGAATGAGATTATATTTCCTACAGTTACGTTGAAAAGTGGTAAATGCTGCTGAAAAGTGGCCATTGCTGCACTGATTACAGAACGCAAAGAATCACTTTTCCGCTCTAGTGCGGGAAAAATTTTTCTGCACTTCAGATTTGCAACATGGCAACGCAAAATACTTAGTAGGTTATATGGAGCAACAGTGCAGCAAAATCAAAATGAAGTTGGTAACAGTGACTGCTGTGGCTGCTATAGTGAGCAGAGGTGCAACGAAGCACAACGCGCTAATTATTAGTATTATATATTATAACCAAGGACAACATTTTTATTCAATTTGACAATAAATTAAGGTTTTTATCAATAATAAAATTACACAGAAAAACATTTGATGGATTTCAGGCAATTTTACCCATAATTACCCACTTTTCATATTCAATGGTAACTGTAGGAAAAACTTAATGTGAAATACGTGCGCAAAGTTCCTCTGCTGCACTCAACAAACCATTCCGCCCTCGCCTAGGGCTCGGGCGTAAACGTTTCTTTCGGTGCAGCAAACTGTCACTTTGCGCACTAGTTGCACAAATAACTATATCTGAAGAGAGATTCATTTTTAACTATCATCATTTCCTTAAAAATACATCTCAAATTCTCACCATTCACCAGAAATATTGACAGTTTGAAGAGTAGATATTTCTATGTTGTGCATATTAAATATGGTGTGCATGTTAATATTTTAGTGTGTCATTAACTTGAAGCCGTCCGTCTTAATTTACAATTTCAAGATTTCTCTTTACTGAGCTTGGATTTAATTACCTCCAATTAACAATAACCACTCGGAATGTAGCCACGGTACTATAGAATAGCTCTGATTGGTTTATCAAGACTCCTTCACTCAGGAAGCTTCAAAAGATCTTTAGTAAAAATTAGACCCGGTTGCTCAAAGGCTGGTTAAATTTTAACCATGATTAACTTCACGAGAACCAGCCGTTTTTGAAAAGACGGCTTCTCTGATTGGTTCTCGTTGAATTAATCGAGGTTAAAATTTAACAGGCTTTTGAGCACTGACACCTACTCTCTCAGCTACGTTTTGCATTATTATATTGTAGCTGCGTCTCATTCTAGCTAATCTATCTCAACATTATCACTGAATTTATCTATTTTTCCTTGTGTTATGTATCCATTCTACTTCTAACGTGTTTATCCCTCTATTCACGGCCCAATATTCGCATAGATTAGTTACACCACTGATAATTTGAAATTTGAAATTGTTTGTTTTATTCTAATTTATATTTTAGATTGTGATTTGGTGTAGAAATTTGAATGGACATAACCTATAATATTTGGACAATTTAAAACTAAATTAGGAAATTGAAGAAGTTTTAGGCAATAGCCTGTTTTTTCTTTTCCGATTCTTGTATTTTTTTGCTAACCTTATAAATAAATAAATAAATAATACAAGTAGCCTATAGTGAGCCCACGTTATAATGGCAGTGTTTGATTAGGAATGGTATTGCTATCCTTGTCTATCATTCAGCAAAGCGTATAGCGCTATCTCTTTCTCGCTTTTCTCTCTTGCCAGATCGTCCTTTAACAATGTAGAATTGATAATTAATTAACAAAATATTTCATCTTGAATAAATAAATAAATAAATAAATAACCCTCTATTGCTTCTAAAACTTATATACTAATATAATTGCAATTACATAAAAATTATATTCTTCGCATTCAGCATCTGCTGGGGTATCCTATTTAGGATAGAATGAGTATCTTATCATATTAGTAGAGTTCATATAAAATTAATTTCAACTTAAACATTTCAATCCCTGTAGAGCCAGACCTGTTTGTACACGTTTTTCATCCTCTCCCATTCCTTTCTTTCCGTACGACTCTTTGCCAAGTTACTCCTCCACAAACTCGCCGGAATTCTTCATCCCATCTGTAGCTAGGTCTTCCTCTGCTTCTTTTCCTATTCCGTGGATGCCAGTCCAATATTCTTCTCGTCCATCGGTCGTCCTTTGTTCGCACCACATGGCCAGCCCAATTATTCAATTTCCTTTCTACTATTATCTTGCCAATGTCTTCGATTTTTGTTTCATTCCTAACCCAAGTATTTCTTTTCCTATCTCTTCTTGTCACTCCGATCATTATTCTTTCCATCGATCTTATACTAGTTATAGCTTTTTTATTAATTTTTCATTCAATGTCCAAGTTTCACAGCCGTATAATATCACTGGCAGAACGCTTATTTGAAATAATTTTCTTTTGCCACTGATGTCGATTTTAGATCGGAATAGGTAATTGAAACGTCTGAACATCGACCAGCCCAACGCAATCCTCCTGGTAATCTCTCCCCTTTGACCGTCCTTTCCAATCTTTTGTCCCAAATAAATGAAGTTTTCCACTCTCTCTATTTTCCCTTCCTCCAGTTTTCATCTTAATTATGTCAATTCATTATGAAATTATTGAAAAATATAATTGACTGCTTGATAAAATACAATTGATTATTTTAAACGAGAATGAACAGTTGATATTAATAAACCTACATTAATAAACCTGTATCAGCTACCGTCTATAGAAGGCATTGACAAGACAGAGGTTCAGCAACGTTTTTCTCCTATCTTTCTCCACTGCCATTATAACGTGGACCTCACTATAGTATCATGAACATTGTAGACTCGGAACTGTTATACTGAGATTCACTATTAACCGTCAGTATTGGTTAAATGGGAAGAATTGATGTTATTAATAAGAAATGCTGACAGTTGATAGTTGAATCCCACTCAGGATACAAAGCGGATAAAAATGCAACGTCATTCTGATGTTGTTATAGGGTCTCCGTTGCATTGCTAAATTGATGGATAGGAAATTTTCTATACAGACAAGTTTCCTTTCAATTTTCCCGTTGTTTGGGAAAGAGTGTGACGCGGGTTTTCCCGCTAGAGAAAGTGAAATGAAAAATAGGATACTGAAGAGAGTTGGAAGAGTATGGTGATCAACGATAAATCTTCTCCATTTTAAAAATAAAAATACAGAGATATTGTTAGTGATCAACGTTGAATCTCCTCCTTTTGAAAAACAGAGATAATACTTCTAATTTATTTTCAAAATAATTATAGTGAGGTCCACGTTATAATGGCAGTGGATTGATTGATTGATTGAGTACTTTATTTATGTAGATTACAATATACTGGCTTATACACTTATATACAATAGCTTACAATACAGCAAAATTATAGATGAATTTACATAATATAGACTAAGAAAATAATTATTGAACTGTATATGATATGAAAAGTAATTTGTAATATAATAACTATAGATAATATTATATTGTTATGCATCTACATAAATTGGCGGAGCCTTGGACATATCAATGTCCATTCTTCGGAAAGAATATTAAAAATATCCTCCCCACTAACTCTCTACCAAAAGAGAGAGAGAGATAGGAGAACAACGTTGCCGATCCACTGTCTTGTCAATGACTTCTATGGAGGGTAACTGATAGCCTACCGGTGTATTGATGTTTATTCTCGTTTAAAATTATTATTATTTTTTATCAGGCAAGTAATTATATTTTTCAATGATTTCATAATGAATTTTCATAATCAAGATGAAATATTTTGTTGATTAATTATATTTCTACATTGTTAAAAAGCAATCTGGCAACAGAGCAAAGCGAGAAAGACATAGCGTTTCGCTGAATGATAGACAAGGATAGCAATACAATAATTGCTAATCAAACACTGCCATTATAACGTGGACCTAACTACAATGATATTGGGCAATATGCTGGACTTATATTCGATGGAAGCATCGTATATAATTAAATATTATTTTTAATGATACATTATCTATCTCCTGTTTTCTCAATATATATTTTTGGGAGTTATAATAAAATAAATATTATCTAGCATACGAATTATTTACTTTCTAAGTAGTTGTGAAGGTGACATTGTGCCTGGCTTTCACTAATAGTAGAGTTATTAGTGGTCGAGTAACTGGCATACTAACTCTACCGAGCTAACTCTACTCTACTTACTTGGTCGAGTAACTGGCATACTAACTCTACCGAGCTAACTCTACTCTACTTACTTGGTCGAGTAACTGGCATACTAACTCTACCGAGCTACTCTACTTACTTGGTCGAGTAACTGGCATACTAACTCTACCGAGCTAACTCTACTCTACTTACTTGGTCGAGTAACTGGCATACTAACTCTACCGAGCTAACTCTACTCTACTTACTTGGTCGAGTAACTGGCATACTAACTCTACCGAGCTAACTCTACTCTACTTACTTGGTCGAGTAACTGGCATACTAACTCTACCGAGCTAACTCTACTCTACTTACTTGGTCGAGTAACTGGCATACTAACTCTACCGAGCTAACTCTACTCTACTTACTTGGTCGAGTAACTGGCATACTAACTCTACCGAGCTAACTCTACTCTACTTACTTGGTCGAGTAACTGGCATACTAACTCTACCGAGCTAACTCTACTCTACTTACTTGGTCGAGTAACTGGCATACTAACTCTACCGAGCTAACTCTACTCTACTTACTTGGTCGAGTAACTGGCATACTAACTCTACCGAGCTAACTCTACTCTACTTACTTGGTCGAGTAACTGGCATACTAACTCTACCGAGCTAACTCTACTCTACTTACTTGGTCGAGTAACTGGCATACTAACTCTACCGAGCTAACTCTACTCTACTTACTTGGTCGAGTAACTTTTTTCACTACAATTGAGAATAGTGGGTAAAGTGTGTTGTCTAGTGAACAGAACTAACCTTAAAATGTCAATACTTTTTAATAAATAAACACTTAAACACTTATTAACACTTTTTAATAAATTAATACTTCTTAAACTTGATAGCCTACGGCACGACTCTACTCTACTAGCTATACACTGTTTTCATTAGCATAGTAGTGGTAGAGTAGAGTGAGAAGCGGCGGTGGGGGAAGGCAAGTGGTAGAGTGCTATCCCACTCTACTCTACTAAAAACTAGTACTCTACCATGAACGTTTTCATTGGGAGAGTTCACAAGATAGTTAGTACTTGCCCAGAGGACTCTACCAATAACTCTACTAATGAAAACCAGGCTTTATCCATACTGGAAAAAGAAGAAAAGTATATTGTCCAACCACAGATTTATTGAAAATCGAGATACCGGTTTCGGTCGTTACACCATTATCAATCTCTGGTAAACTGAAACTAAGTGATGAGCAACAGTATTTTTATTCTAACTACCAAACACTGTTATTGGAGGAAAACGTGACCTTTCAAGGTGAACGTCTGGCATTGGTCTAGACAAGCTCCTCCCGATTAGCGGTTCATACAAACGTTACAAAATGGCGGCGATTTAAAAAGCCAAAACAGCAATGAAAGATTATTGAATAGTTACAATTTACAGAATCATTTCATGATGATGATCATCATCATCATCACGTTAATCCCTCGGTCCCGGGCTGCCTAAGAAGCAGTCGTTGAGTCATGTCAGAGGCCCTGAAATTGATCAGTTGCGACCTGAAAACTCTGACACCAGACCTGAGCCAGTCAGGTGACACGAATATTATTATTATCATCATTATTCTGCCCTTGGGCAGGTCCATACATGATTCCTCATTCTCTATTCATCTCTGTCCTGTCCCCGTCATTTAATGTAAATTAAGTGTATAAGCCAGCAAATATTGTAACATACATAAATGAAAAACTCTAATCTAATCTAATCCTGTTAGGAGAGAATAAACATACGAAATCAATAGAAAAATGTTACAAAAACATGGAAAAACAATATTTTGATTCATCAGTCATTCATGACGTCATGAGTCATATACTTCTTTTAATTCTTTTTGAAGCAGTGATGTGATTTGAAAATCGCGTGAATTGCCAAAAAAATTGCTGATAAAATTCTGTTTCACTCCCAGAGTTTCAGATCAAAAAGAGATTGATAATCGACAGAGAAGAAGTAATAAATTACAAGGAGAGAAAACAAGGTAATTTGACAGAACTCGATGAGAGATACAAAGTTGGATTTTGAGTCAATGACCATTGCAGTTCATGTTCGAAATTCAACTCAAATTATCGTTACACAATTAATTGAAAGATCCTCGGCATTCAATTATTATTATTGATTAATAATTATTATTCATATACTCTGTCCAAACAGGCATGAGCTCTAAAGCATTAGGCCGACCCTCCTACTACTCACACACACAAGCGCAGTCTCCTTTCGTGTGTGTGTGAGTAAAGGGACGGTCTGTATACCTTTATACTAAATAGTATATCAATGGGGCAGGTAGGCCCACACGCCCGGCGCGTGGGGAACGAGGGTCGGCTTAATCTTTCAGGGCTCATGGTAGTTTGGACAGACTATACTCCTATACTATTAAACGAGCAACTTCTGTTTATATGTTTAGATGTTTGGATGTTTAGATGTTTATATGTTTGTATTTCACCGGATCTCGAAAACGGCTCAAACGATTCTCACGAAATTCATAACATAGTAGGTTTATATTATAAAGATTCGATTGCACTAGGTCTCATCCCTGAGAAAACTCGCTGAAGGACATTAAAAGGATAATTATTATTCATCCTTGGAAAAACAGATGATAATAATTATTTCGTCGTCTGTTGGTGATGGAAGTGAGTGAGCGAGTTCATGTGTGTGAGACTGTGTCAAAATTATGACTCAGCTGTTGAACTTTTGTAATCATTCAATCAGGTACTTAGTACCGGTTGCAAAAAAGCCGGGTTATTTTCAATAAAAATCCTATACTATTAAACGAGCAACTTCTGTTTATATGTTTAGATGTTTAGATGTTTATATTTCTGTATTTCACCGGATCTTGAAAACAGCTCTAACGATTCTAACGAAATTCAGAACATAGTAGGTTTATAATATAAAGATTCGATTGCACTAGGTCTCATCCCTGAGAAAACTCGCTGAAGGACATTAAAAGGATAATTATTATTCATCCTTGGAAAAACAGATGATAATAATTATTTCGTCGTCTGTTGGTGATGGAAGTGAGTGAGCGAGTTCATGTGTGTGGACTGTGTCAAAATTATGACTCAGCTGTTGAACTTTTGTAATCATTCAATCAGGTACTTGGTGCCGGTTGCGAAAAAGCCGGGTTATTTTCAATCCTGATTAATTCCAGTAGATCCATCTTATTGAAATGGTCTTCTCTGATTCGGTTCACGTGAAGTTAATCGGGATTGAAATTTAACCGGCTTTCGTGCAACTGGGCCTTTGTGAGGGAAATTTTTGCATTCCTCTGGGAATTAATCTCAATTTACTGTGATTAGATAGAACATTTCTGTATGAATGTTATTATAATTTATTTTTTCGTGATAAATTATATATGCTTTTGTACTCCAGAGCGAAGCTCGGTCCCCGATATTAATGTATTGAGTCAGTAAATTATTGAGCATGGTAGAATACTATCTCCATCAATACATTATATTTTTTTTATTTGGAACAGAGCACATTACTGATTATGATACAAAGTCAAGCGGCGTGTAGGTTATCTTGATGTCATATATAATTGAGGAACGATCGATAGACATTTTAATATCTCTGAACATTTCTGTATGAATGTAGGCTATGTGTTATGATTATTTCTACTTTCGTAATAAATTTAATTGTGTATGGTTTTGTACTCCAGAGGAAGCTCGGTCCCCGATATTTTATTATTATCAGGCAAATCTCATAAGAGTTGAAATATTAGTATCTTGTAAATACACATAATACACATCAAATTTATAACTAAAACTAGGGAGTTCTTTTTAAACACTCTGTATTGCGAGTTTACCGGTCACAATCACAGAAAAAATTCCATGAAGTTGTATGGTGAACGAATTTAATGAAATTAATCAATGCTGAATACATCAATACCTAAATTATCTTTGCAAATTCCAATTAAAATCCCATTCAAATTCCATTTTCAATCTTCTATTATTAGATGATGGAGTTGTATGGTGAACGAATTTAATGAAATTAATCATGCTAAATACATCAATACGTAAATATTCTTCGAAAATGCCAATTAAAATATTATTCAAATTCCATTTCCAATCTTCTATTATTAGATGTATAAATAATGTCATATTCACATGATTTTTTACTACTCAACAGAAATCACTTTAATGTCATTGTACACACATATAGTGAAAACTACTTAACACTGACACTATTCCTCGTAAACCACATCAAGGCTCCCCATTAAAAACAACGCTGACACCTCTAACAGAATCCAACTGTCAGAGATAAAACCGATTGATTTCCTCCGCAATTGAATCACGGCTATTTTATAGTGAGTTTCTCTTTAAACTGGCAGAACTCCTCATAGATAACATCAATTCTTCCCCATCCAACCAACACTGACAGCTGAAAGTGAATCTTGCTATAGTGAGTTTCTCTTTAAACTGGCAGAACTCCTCATAGATAACATCAATTCTTCCCCATCCAACCAACACTGACAGCTGAAAGTAAATCTTGCTATAGTGAGTTTCTCTTTAAACTGGCAGAACTCCTTATGGACAACATCGATGCTTCCCCATCCAACCAACACTGACAGCTGAAAGTGAATCTTGCTATAGTGAGTTTCTCTTTAAACTGGCAGAACTCCTCATAGATAACATCAATTCTTCCCCATCCAACCAACACTGACAGCTGAAAGTAAATATTGCTGTAGTGAGTTTCATCTTAATCTGTCAGCATTGGTTAAATGGGGAAAATTCATGTAATCTATAGGAAATACTGACAATTTGAAGTAGTTCTCACCACTGTGAGATCCATTTCAGTCTGGCAGAGTCTCTCATAAATGAAATCGATGCTTACGTGTTAAACAATTGTGACAGTTTAGAGTGGATCTCTCTGTAATGTGTGAATGTAGTGTACGATTTTAATAGAAGCGGACGGAAGTGATGTTCATGGGAAATTAGTCGTGCTATGATCAAGCTTTCACCTGTATTCAAATCATCACTGAAAAGCGTTATCGCGACAATTCTATCTCTTTTTTTCTAGATTGTTCCAAAAATCTCTGGCAGCTTCCACTCGTTTTCTCTCTTTTACTTCCCTGTAACACTCTTCCTCACACACACACACACACACTCTCTCTCACTCTTTCTCTCTCTCTCTCTCTCTCTCTCTCTCTCTCTCTCTCTCTCCATCAAAACACAACCCATTATAATTGGATATTCTCGTCTTATAAACAATATTGACCTTGAATCGATTCACAAAATTAGTGTAGACGGTAATGACATTTCTTACTGTAGCTCAGTTAAAAATTTAGGCATTATTATTAATAATACTCTTGACTGGTCAGAACAAGTGAACAAAACTTGTAAAAAGGTATTCTCAGCCATGCATGCATTGAAGAAAATGCACGATATCCTCCCTAGAAACATTAAATTAGAAACATTAAATTATTATTGGTTCAATCTCTCATCTTCCCACATTTAATGTATTGTAATTCTGTTCTTAACGATATGCAAGTCACTCTGACTGATAAACTACAGCGTTGCCAAAATTATTGTCTACGTTTCGTCTACTCTCTCCAACGCCATGATCATATCACCCCAGCCCACATTGCTAGTTCAACATTAAAGCTTCCCGATCAGAGGCTTTTTCGAATAGTCAAGCTTGTTAGAGATATCTTGAAATACGGTAATCCGAACTATTTTGAAGATGATTTCAAATTTGTCTCTGAAGGTAGGAGGATAGATGCTTCACATACTAGAACCGGAGAAAGTACTTTAAGGATACCCAATCATCGAACTACTATTTTCACAAAATCCTTCTTAGTCAGTGCCTGTCGTGCATGGAATGCACTTCCTGTTTCTATCAGGTCCATCGAGAGCCGAGCGAGCTTCATCCTGACTTTAAAAAAACATCTTTTGGAACAAATGACTGAAACTGTCCGGCCCTAGAACGATCACATGACAACCATCCCCCACCCATCCAACAAATACAAACCTTTAAACCTGTTATAGAATGAATTGTGTATATATATATTATATAAACTCATGTTTTTTAATTATCCACTGCATACTGCTGTATATTACTGAAAGTTGATTACCCTTACTACTTTCAGCCTACTTCATTTTATTAATCAATAATTTGATCTTATCTACCTATATAATTATTTTACTCTATCAATTTTCTGTTTTTTTTTCTCTTAAATATTTATATTAATTAAAACTCTTACAAAATTTCCATTAATAAATAAATCCTTTGCTTAATTAATTAAATTAACGTTTTGGTAGAGAGTTAGTGGGGAGGATATTTTTAATATTCTTTCCGAAGAATGGACATTGATATGTCCAAAACTCCGCCAATTTATGTAGATGCATAACAATATAATTATCCATAGTTATTATATTACAAATTACTTTTTCATATCATATACTTTCAATAATTATTTTCTTAGTCTATATTATGTAAATTCATCTATAATTTTGCTGTATTGTAAGCTATTGTATATAAGTGTATAAGCCAGTTTATATTGTAATCTACATAAATAAAGTACTCAATCAATCAATAATCTCTTTGATCTCTAGCTCTCTCACTCACTCTCTATACTCGTAGTTCTGTGAACAGTACACCTCGCGCTCAGTAAGTTACATTGACCTGTTGTTGTGTTTTCTCAAAAATTAATAAATAATTTATCAATTTAGAATGTCTAGAAAAAATCCTACATAAACATAGAGCTTTTTGTCCTATCGTACCGTATGACAACATATTAGCCAAGTTAATGAGATACATATTTCCATTCTAACTGATAATGAAGATTGGGCTAGAACCATGATTGTACGAACTATCATTCATTAAGATACAGTCATCTTGAATGAATAATCTCTGTCAAATTGGTTCTAGCAAACACATCGTCTCAATCATTCATTCTAATGTTTTGACTTTTGATTTCTGAATTTTGTTTTAATGACAAAGACAATGTGGGTGATAGATAAAGATATATTTTTTGAATACTTAAAACCTTCAAACGCTAATAACTTTGAACCTCCGTCACTCAGCGTAGCAAACATATCAACACTGTTCATTTTCTCACTTATGGTAATAATAATAATAATAATATCGAGTGACCTGGCTGGCTCAGGTCTGGTGTAAGAGTTTTCAGGTCGCAACTGATCAATTTCAGGGCCTCTGACATGACCTAACGACTGCTTTTTAGGCAGCCGGGACTCACTCATGGTGACAGCCTGAAAGAGTCAATATGTGCTAATTATTGAAAAGTTGATGGGGTGGTGTGGTTTTGACAAACCGGGGGATTCCCGGTCGTCAACCTTTTCAACATACTGTCAGAGCTGGAGATTCGATGTATTCATGATTTCAAAATTCGTCAAAAGTTGAGATGAATCAATGGAACACTTTTGGAGTCGAATTGGAAGGAATGGTCGTTATAAAGCAGATAGTTGTTGGAAAGTTTATAAACCGTTATCACTTCCAGAGAGAGTGCGAGAGAGAGAGAGACAAATAATGTGAATGACAGTGATGACGTCACGACGTAAACAGTGTACGTGTGTATCGGAGCCATGTATTATTCCCATTTGACCGCTGGGCGCTACTTGTGTATGTCCCTCATGACATTTTATCACGATCAAAATTTAATAGGTTTTTGTGCAGCCGGGGAATTATTATCATCTTTCACATTGAACCTAACCGCGATAGTGAAGGAAGGGAATGGAGGAGGAATGGAGCAGGAGAAGAAGATGTAGAACAAGAAGAGGAAGAAGAAGTGAAGTCGGAAGCGAGGAAGGAGAAGGAGAAGAAGAAAAGGGAGAAGAAAGATGCAGTCTGGTTCTAGAAAATGCGGTGAAATGGTGAAATACTACAGTGGGACTAGCTTGAAACGGTCAGCGTTCTTCATGAATGAAATCAATGCTTCTCCTTTAACCAATTCTGACAGTTTCAAGTGAATTTTACTTGGGGTTTTCCTCCCCTAAAAATGACGTCAGAATGTCCAGTCATTTCCTCGACCCACTTGTCTTGCGGAGAGGAAGCTCACACCTCAGCAAATCTAGTATTAAATTAGAGGTTTGTTTCCAGTAAGATGATACGGTTTCTCACACCTCTGTATCTTTTCTTCATCCTCTAAAATGAAATTATTCTTGCATATTTTAATCTTCAATAAGAACATTTTAATTAAGTATTGATGCCTTTATCGACATTTTCCTTTATTGCTAGTTTCAACCCTTGGTTTCATGCTTGTAGGAAGGGTTCAACTGTTTCTCAACTGAGAATGATGCCCACATTAGCCGATGACCAGTGCGTGGGTGAAGAGAGAAGTGAATAACAAAATCGATCTGATCTTGAATTATTCAGGAGAGGCCTCATCTCCAAAGTGTTCCACAATAGAACGCTCTGAGAATATGATTACAACATCCTACATTCAGAAATAAACAAAGTACTGTTCTCAGGAAAACAAACTCGACTTCCCCATAGTTTACTCGAAAAATACCATTTTGTTTTTGATGAAATTAAATTTTGTGAATTTTGAATCAACATCTACCTTGTCATGGACAGGCTTTATGATAAATCGACCTCTAAAGGTGCGTACAGATATACGCGCCGCGAAAATGAGCAATTCATTTTTAATCAGCTGACTATATCTGTATTTTTACAGAAACGGTAAGATACATTTATAAAAAGCTTGGCATCAGCTGATTAAAAGTGAATTGCTCATGTTCGCGGCGCGTATATCTATTATCTGTATGCACCTTAAGGCTCAACTCACACCTTCTCGACTCTAGTCGATGAAAAATGATGACAGTCGCGGAGACTAGAATCGACTGGTCTGAGTGTCACCATTTGGAAAACACATGCTCTCGACTAGAGTCGAGTCTCTTCTCGACCTGAGTCGCGTAAGAAATTGTGAGTTGAACCTAAGATGTGGATCCAACTTAAAGATAAATTTTGAATGGATTCAGAAAAGTAGAGAAGAAAGTCTTAGTGCCGGTTGCTCAAAAGCCGGCAAAATACTAGTTGACCGAGCGAAGTGAGGTCTAAGATTCAAGTCGACGGTTTGGCATTTCTCTTAATGTTTAAATGTTTATATTATGTTGCGCATTTACGGCGAAACGCGGTAATATATTTTCATGAAACTTGACAGGTATGTTCCTTTTTTAATTGCGTGAAGACGTATATACAAGGTTTTTGGAAATTTTGCATTTCAAGGATAATATAAAAGGAAAAAGTAGCCTCCTTCATACGCCAATATCAGAGTAAAAGTCAGACTATAGAATTATTCATCATAAATCAGCTGACAAGTGATTACACAGATGTGTGGAGAAGCCAGTCTATTGCTGTATTTCCATAAGGTCTATAGTTTCAATCAGGTACTTGTGGATGAGAATACTGCGTGAGGTCTACTGTTCACAGAACTACAGTGGACCTCACGCAGTATTCTCATCCACAAGTACCGGATTGGAACTATAGACCTTATGGAAATACAGCAATAGACTGTCTTCTCCACACATATGTGTAATCACTTGTCAGCTGATTTATGATGAATAATTCTATAGTCTGATTTTTACTCTAATATTGGCGTATGATGGAGGCTCCTTTTTTCCTTTTATATTATCCTTGAAATGCAAAATTTCCAAAAACCTTGTATATACGTCGACGCGCAATTAAAAAAGGAACATTCCTGTCAAATTTCATGAAAATATATTACCGCGTTTCGCCGTAAATGCGCAACATAATATAACATTTAAACATTAAGAGAAATGCCAAACCGTCGACTTTAATCTTAGACCTCACTTCGCTCGGTCAATTAATCGTGATTAATTTCACAAGAACCAATCATTGGCCTTCTTTTCAAAAAAGCCTTCTCTGATTGGTTCTCATTAAATTAATCACGATTAGAATTGAATCGACTGTTGTGCAACCGGGCCTTTATCAGTAAGATAGAAGGTGAAATCTTGGAAATATTTTGACGATAGGACATAATCATAGGTAGAGCACTAGAAACAGAGATAAACGTTTACATTTGCAAAGCCATAGACTTGAGTTTACAAGAAGAAGACCACATACATAGGAGCCAAGTTCTATAACAAGCTACCGACGCGAATCCAACAAGAGCCGAATCCCAATAAATTCAAATTCGAATTAAAGAGATATTTAACTGAAAGATCTCTTTATAATATCGAAGAATATCTGAATGAATGAGATCAGATCCTATGAGTTAAATTGTATTGTATGTTTGTATTGCTGTATTCTGTAGATGTTTTATTTGTTATGTATTTTATTTTTAATTGTATCTAATCAAAGATATATATTTTTGTCACTATTCATTGTATACACTGTACAAATTTATACTCGTAAATAAAGAAATTATGATAAATGGAATGAAATGAGTGATATTTTCAATGGACATTATCAAACTTAGCTGAAGGAGTATCCAGTCATAGAATAAAACAATCTTAAGTTTGAACTTAGAATAAGTTTTATCCGATTCAGTTTACAAGACATGTTTGGAAAGTGGTTGGAAGCGAATAAGAATGACTGTCTTCATTTTTGTTAGGACAAAGTCATTGTTGATATTCCGTTATGAATACATGCAAAATAGTATCAGTCTTCAGCTATTAGGCCTATCTCAACTCCTTACACAAGCCCGCATTCAACAGTATCTTTTGGAATAAAAATGTTCACGGTAGCGATTGACACAGCTGTTAGCATCATATCTAATCTCTGCTCTTGGTCACCTGCTCTTGAAGTATTCAAGTTCGAAGCGTGGCCGCTTGAGGCAGCTCCACCAACTGACATTATTATCTATATAATATATAAAAGCAAAATGGCACTCACTGACTGACTGACTGACTGACTGACTGACTCACTCACTCACTCACTCACTCACTCGCATAACTAAAAATCTACCGGACCAAAAACGTTCAAATTTGGTAGGTATGTTCAGTTGGCCCTTTAGAGGCGCACTAAGAAATCTTTTGGCAATATTTTAACCCTAAGGGTTCTTTTAAGGGTTTAAAGTTCGTCTTTTAGCATGTATATTCTTCTTCTCCCAATCTCTTATTATAATTGAAATTTCCATATCATATGTTACTATAACCTAGATAGAGTACCTCTTCGAAACAGTTGTTAACTGGCAACTAAATTAATAATTTTGTCAGTTGGCATTAAGTTGAGTTGACTTTGTTAGGTTGGCACCAAGTTGAAGATTTAAAAGCATTTATCGCGGAAAATTGATTGGGCACTGCTACTTCAATCCTGGGAATATTATATTACTAGCCGTCAGGCTCGCTTCGCTCGCCATATCCGTTTAGCCAGACGTTTAGTCTGGACCCCCGACTGGATTGTCCTAACATGATAAAAATGCAGGCGAGCGAAGCGAGCCTGCTAATCTCATTCTTGGACGATCCAGTCAGGGGTCCAGGGGACGGAGCTCCCTGGCTAGACGGATATGGCGAGCGAAGCGAGCCTGACGGCTAGTGAGATATAGAAGAACACTAACGAGTTGAAATCTTCATTTCGACTTGACAGTACTGCACGTACCTCAAGGACAAGACCATATTGAGCGTTTTTTTCAGGCGTATTTAGAGTTGACAGAGCAAGAAGCTTTTCGATTGGCTGTTTAGGTTGGCGCCTGAAGAAACGCCTAATATGGTCTCTCCCTAAGATATTACCTAAGATCTGTGAGCTCTGAATGAAATCTGTGACAAAAAATCCTATACTATTAAACGAGCAACTTCTGTTTATATGTTTAGATGTTTGGATGTTTTCATTTTTCCTCAAATATTACCCTTAATTATTTATAAAACATATTATATTTATTCTAGCAGCAATGTTACTTTCTTATTAATAAACTAAAAATATAAATAAATATATAGCCACATTTCACCGGATCTTGGAAACAGCTCTAACGATTCTAACGAAATTCAGAACATAGTAGGTTTATAATATAAAGATTCGATTGCACTAGGTCTTATCCCTGGGAAAATTCGCTGAAGGACATTAAAAGGATAATTATTATTCATCATTGGAAAAACGGCTGATAATAATATTATTTCGTCATCTGTTGGTGATGGAAGTGAGTGAGCGAGTTCATGTGTGTGGGACTGTGTCAAAATTATTACTCAGCTGTCAAAATTATGAAAAAAAAGCCGGGTTATTTTCAATCCTGATTAATTCCAGTAGATCCATCTTTTCGAAATGGTCTTCTCTGATTTGGTTCACGTGAAGTTAACCGGCTTTTGTGCAACTGGGCCTTTGTGAGGGAAATTTTTGCATTCCTCTGAGAATTAATCTCAATTTACTGTGATTAGATCTAACAAGTCTGTATGAATGTTATTATAATTTCTTCTTTCGTGATAAATTCTTTATGCTTTTGTACTCCAGAGCGAAGCTCGGTCCCCGATATTAATGTATTGAGTCAGTAAATTATTGAGCATGGTAGAATACTATCTCCATCAATCTTTTATATATAAAAGCGAAATGGCACTCACTCACTGACTGACTGACTGGCTCACTCACTCACTCACTCACTCGCAGAACTAAAAATCTACTGGACCAAAAACGTTCAAATTTGGTAGATATGTTCAGTTGGCCCTTCAGAGGCGCACTAAGAAATCTTTTGGCAATATTTTAACTCTAAGGGTTGTTTTTAAGGGTTTAAAGTTCGTCTTTCAGCATGTATATTCTTCTTCTCCCAATCTCTTAATTATAATTGAAATTTCCATATCATATGTTACTATAGAACTATAATCTAGATAGAGTACCTCTTCGAAACAGTTGTTAACTGGCAACTAAATTAATAATTTTGTCAGGTTGGCATTAAGTTGAGTTGACTTTGTTAGGTTGGTACCAAGTTGAAGATTTAAATGCATTTATCGCGGAAAAATTGATTGGGCACTGCTACTTCAATCCTGGAAATATTATATTACTATCCGTCAGGCTCGCTTCGCTCGCCATATCCGTTTAGCCAGACGTTTAGTCTGGACCCCCGACTGGATTGTCCTAACATATAAAAATGCTCAAATGAAAAATGCAGGCGAGCGAAGCGAGCCTGCTGATCTTATTCATGGACGATCCAGTGGGGGGTCCAGGGGGCGGAGCCCCCTGGCTAGACGGATATGGCGAGCGAAGCGAGCCTGACGGCTAGTACATTATATTTTTTATTTTTAACAGAGCACATTACTGATTATGATACAAAGTCAAGCGGCGTGTAGGTTATCTTGATGTCATATATAATTGAGGAACGATCGATAGACATTTTAGTATCTCTGAAATGGAATCTCCAATCATTCCCACGTAATAATGGCATTATTTGACTGACATATGTGTTTCTATCCTTGTCTATCATTCGTCAAAGTAGATGGAGCTACTACCTTCTTGTAGCTCCGCGAATGTGTGATCCTTGAATTGTGTTTTGTGTTCATATCAATAAATTCATGACTAGAAACAACAACAAAAAATGTTCATTTCAAATTTCATACAATTTTAAGAAAATGAGTCCATCTTTCTTGTGAAGCTTGTGATTCTGGTACTGAACATATTATAACGACTCATATCATGAGTCATATGATAATCTTCTTACACTAGGTTTTCTCTATGATACCTGGTACTTCATCAAGTAACTAGATTTTAAAATGAAGGTGATCATTCTCTATTTAATAGCTCCAATTGAACACAAATTATTTTCTCTTGTAATCTACTTAACTAAATAAATAAATAAATTTATTCGACCAATAAACACACACTTCACAAAAAATGAATGCCGACATCTAAATAGGAGACCCCAAAGGAATCCTGTGTGGGGCTCCATCAGTATAAATGAATACAAATTTTAATTAAATAAAGACAATACCTAAAACTTAAAATAATAATCCTAAAAATAATGTTCTAGCTCACTCTCATAGTTCAAAAAACTGAATCATACAATAGCTCTAAAACCTAGCTACTTGAAATCACGAGAACTCGATAACAACTAAAAAATGATCTCTGAAACATTTCAAATATAAAATAATTATACAAAAGCAAGCATTATAAAATCAATACAGTCCAGAAGACGAATGATACAGAAAGTATAAACAACCACTCCTTATTTATAGGTAAATTTATATACTATCATTCCAACTATGAAATGAATGATTAACTTATGAAATAACTCATAAGTTAAATAGAATTTATGCGATTCATTTTTACACAGCAAAAATTCTGGATGTATCAATTATACAATAGCAATCATACACAGAAAATTTCAAACTCTATGATTTTATGAAAACTGGAAAACCAAGTATAATGACCTATATTGTCTAGTTCTACAATACCACTGCACACTGCTCAAAACATCCAACTAATTCTGTTAAACAAACCCCTGTTTATTTTATTAAATTATTCCTTTGTCACCCCACTTCCATCCAGGTTATCGGTGAATTTAGATTCAGATCAAGGTTTACTACTTTCCAGTCCACATCCACCCTTACCTCCACAGTAGTGAAATTCACTACAAACCGTCAGTAATTGGTTGAATAAGCGGCATTGAGGACAACTAATAAGAAAAGCTGACAGTTCAACATCAGTCTCACTCATAGTGTGGTCCACGTTATAATGACAGTGGATAAAGATAGGAGAATAGCGATGCCGATTCTCTGCATTAATTAATTTCATTTCTACACTGTAAAAAACATAATTGGCATAGTTGTGGACCTAGAAAGGGATAGTACCACCGGCTTTGTCAAATGATAGACAAGGATAGCAAAACCGAAGTTGATCAAATACTGTCATTATAACGTGGACCTCACTATAGTGTGAGGTCCACGTTATAATGGCAGTGCTTGATTAGCAATAGCACTGTTATCCTTGTCTATCATTCAACAAAGCTGATAGCGCTATCTCTTTCTCGCTTTCCTCTGTTGTCAGATCGTCTTTCAACAATGTAGAATTGATAATTGATTGACAGGGATTTTATCTCCATTATGAAATTATTGAGAAATATAATTTCTTGCTCAATAAAATATTCAATTGATTATTTTAAACGAGAATGAACTTTTAATATTACATTTACAGTATAAACCTGTATCAGCTACCGTCTATAGAAAGGCATTGACAAGACAGAGGCTCGGCAAAGTTTTTCTCCTATCTTTTTCTACTGCCATTATAACGTGGACCTCACTATAGAGCGTTGCACTTCAAATTTGCTTGCAGCGTTTCTTTCGAATTTTATAATTATTAAAATAATAATTAATTAATCAACTTCAAATTAATTTATTTGCCATAAAATAATACAGATTGATAAAATAAATATGCTAACTCACAAAATAGCACTACCAGCAAAGAAAAACTTGTGCGCCGGCAGTGAGTTCGAGCAACTAGGTACAGCAAACATGTCAATAGAAAGATATAGAGCTTATTCAAAGCATTATGAGTTGATTATACTAGTAGTTCTGTGAACAGTAGACCACACGCAGTACTCTCATCCACCAGTTCCTGATTGAAACTATAGACCTTACGGAAATACAGCAATAGACTGGCTTCTCCACACATCTGTGTAATCACTTGTCAGCTGATTTATGATAAATAATTCTATAGTCTGATTTTTACTCCAATATTGGCGTATGAAGGAGGCTCCTTTTTCCTTTTATATTATCCTTGAAATGCAAAATTTCCAAAAACCTTGTATATAAGTCAACCCGCAATTTAAAAAGGAACATACCTGTCAAATTTCATGAAAATCTATTACCGCGTTTCGCCGTAAATGCGCAACATATCAACATTTAAACATTAAGAGAAATTGAATGAAAAAGACTTGAATCTTAGACCTCACTTCGCACGGTCAATTACACTAACTCCCATCTTTCAACCACAAAGGAAAACATAAGTAGTGTTTCTTCTTCTGTGATTCATCCAATTTTGACACTTTGAAGTGTATCTCAGTGAGCTTCCTTTCTGCAAACGGTGCGCGGGTGGTGAGCTTCCTCTGCCGACCAACAACAATCATAGAAAATACTGACCACTGTCCAGTCACGGTTGATAACCTCATTGGTGTTTTTTTGAGGGGGTTTCCAGGGGGTAGTTTTCCAACCCCCCAACCTCCCACGGATCACAAGAAGCAGCAGCTGATCGATAACCTCTGGCTGGAAAGAGAGAGAGAGAGAGAGGAGATTTGGGGGTTCGTAGAGGGAGAGAGAGAAAACAGAAAACAGGTGCAGTAAAGTAGGGGTGGAATGGTCCAACAAAAGATTCTAGCCTCGGCGTTCTAGCGTCGGTCGCTGAATTATTAATTGCATCTCACAGGTCTCTCCCTTCCCCTAACTTTTTTGTGTCCTCAGAGTGGTGGGGGGGTTGGAGACCCCTCTTTACACCTGACTGACTGACGTTCAGGAATCGATCCAACCATCTATCCATCTATTCACATTATAGCTGAACGGAACATGTATGCTGCAATAGAATACGATTCATATAATTGTGGCAGTATGCGACGAAAACGATTTTAAACCCCTCTTTTTTGAAACTACTGAGATGTTTCAATTATTCAGAAGCTAATGAATTAATAATTATTAATGAATTATTTTTCTGTCCATTGTATTTTTTCCATCCACATTCATAGCTGAGCTGAGTATTTTGTACATAGATATCGTGCTTATTTTATCAGCGATGTATTTCCTTACTATTTCTTATTTTTCTTGGGGAAGATGCCCACATGAGCATTTTCACCTTGTGTGTAGGTGATTAGGTCTTGCTAGGTTTTTTATGACCTGTTTTATGAAAATTCAGAAGTTAATATCGGGGCACCGAGCTTCGCTCGTTATTTTTATTTATTGATAAACAGAACACAATTCTCTAAAATGATCGTGTCTATATTTTACAGCTGGCTATATACGATATTTTGATTTTCCACAGAACCACTTTTTACTATCCACAGACGACGAAAGTCTCAGCTGTTTCAGCCAAGGATGAATTATCCTTTTAATGTCGTTCAGCGAGTTTTCCTAAGGATTAGACCTAGAGCAATCGAATCTTTATATCATAAACCTACTATGTACCAAATTTCGTGAAAATCGTTAGAGCCGTTTTCGAGATCCGTTGAACATAAATAGAAAGAAATATACAGAATTTGCCCGCTTAATTTAATAGGATTGGATGAAAATATGTTAAAGAACTGTAATTAAAATACAATGACTATTGTGACGACGATATTGTCAACGATTAACTATTGGAGATAGAAATGAAAAATCAAAGTAGTGAAGAATATTGACTTCAAAAGGATTAATTATTACGATTGAAATGAATAGAATATAATAGAATGACTGCCTTCATTTTTGACCTAGGAGGGTGAAGTTAGGGCGCAGTCGGCTCTCTCTTACACTTAACCCTCGGAAATGGATGATAGATTGAGAAAAGATAAACAGGTGGGAGGTTAGCTGAAGAATAAGGAGGGAAAACTTCATTTCATTAACAGGTTCGATGAATCATAACGCATAAAATTAAAATGAAGGAACGTTACAAAAGAGATACAAACAAATTTGGAGGATTGGGTGTAAAGAAGGAAATATCGTAAATAGAGGGAATGGAGAAGACAGATGAAGAGAGGACAATAGAGAGGATGTAAAATTGTCGAAGAAGGGAGAAGGAAGAATAAAAGTATTGAATTGAAGAACTACGAGACTTATTAACCTATTTCGGACTATGTGTTATCTAAATTTGGGAGAGGAATATCACAAGGTTACCTTATGATTTCGATAATGTACTCATTGTATAAATGGATAAAGAATGAATAAAGTAGAAGGTAGAAGAGAACTGGATAAAGAAGTTGGGAAAGACTGAAGAATGATAGCAATCAAGCCAATGGGGAGGTGTGTGAGAAATTGAATTTAGATTAGATTAGATTTCTTTATTTATGTATGTTACAATATTTACTGGCTTATACACAATTTACATTAAATGACGATAATGCTAGTTATTCAACGAATTTCACAAAGTATAAATAATTAATCAATGAGAATAAATATAGAAATGCAATTAGAATAACGATAATATAATAATGTGATGTAATTTCATAAATCGGCGGTGTTTCAACAAATAATTGTCGGTTCTTTTAGAAGGATATAAAATATCCTTCCCATTAACACATGACCGGGGGGGAGTATAGAAGGAGGATTGATTGATTGAGTACTTTATTTATGTAGATTACAATATATACTGGCTTATACAGTTATGTACAACAGCTTACAATACAGCAAAATTATAGATGAATTTACATAATATAGACTAAGAAAATAATTATTGAACTGTATATGATATGAAAAAACAATTTGGAATAACTATCGATAATATTGTTATGCATCTACATGAATTGGCGGAGCTTTGGACATATCAATGTCCATTCTTTGGAAAGAATATTCAAAATATCCTTCCCACCAACTCTCTACCAAAACGTTAATTTCATTAATTCAACTAAGGATTAATTTGTAAATGGAAATTGGCGGAGCTTTGGACATATCAATGTCCATTCTCAAATCAAATCAAGTTTATTATCCATCATAAGGCATAATACATTCATTAGAAATTACTACATTCATTTAATCTACTCTAAGCATAAGCATATACATTCCAACACTCACTTGAAAATGCATTTTCTTCGGAAATAATATTCAAAATATCCTTCCCACTAACTATCTACCAAGTGAGTGAGAGAAGATGGAGGAAAGAAAATGAATTAAAAGAAAGAATAATGCAGAAGAAAAGTGGATGAAGAAGATGAGAAAGACGGAAGACAACAATCACACCAATGGGGTGATGTGTTTGTACCAGTAGGGGCAAAGTCGTGGTAAGGTGGAAATACCCTACAGTAAAATCCATTTTCAACTATCAGTATTTTTGAATGCAGTGTTGATGCTATCTATAAGAAGTGCTGACAGTCTAACTATACAAGGCATACGTTGATGAATGGGCTCTGCCATCGTTTATAATTTGCAGCTTTAGTGAGACGATCCACTACAAAATGTCAGTATTTGTTGAACGGGGAGCAACGATGATACTGTAAAGGAATGAGAGTAAACCTGCAGATAGAAAGTGCACATGAAGGTTCGATGGCTTTCGATGTGGGGGTTTATGGTGGTGGGGGGGGCTGCAGGGGTTTAGAGAAAGAGGAATTGGAAAAAGCTGTGTTCAAAAAAGGCTGTCTAAACGGATTTAGTTTTTTGTCTGTTTTTAGGTCGTGCAAAATTATTTCTTTAATACTAATAGTTCTGTGAACAGTAGACCTCGCGCTCAGTAAGTTACATTGACCTGTTGTTATGTTTTCTCAAAAATTAATAAATAATTTATCAATTTAAAATGTCTAGAAAAAATCCTAAATAAATATAGAGCTTTCTGTCCTATCGTACCGTGACGTGTCGTCCCGGAATGTGAGTGTGAGCGCTGTTATCAGATCTGGCTGCAACTGTCTACAACGTTGATGGAAAGATACAATTTTCAAGATGTTCGATGTTTTTGAACGGGTAGTATTATAGTCAACTGTCTACTAACATTGATGGAAAGATACATTTTCAAGATGTTTGATGTTTTTGAACGGGTAGTATTATAGTCCACTAGGCAGCTGATTTATGATAAATCTAATTCTATAGTCTGATTTTTACTCCAATATTGGCGTATGAAGGAGGCTCCTTTTTTTCTTTTATATTATCCTTGAAATGCAAAATTTCCAAAAACCTTGTATATACGTCGACACGCAATTAAAAAAGGAACATACCTGTCAAATTTCATGAAAATCTATTACCGCGTTTCGCCGTAAATGCGCAACATATAAAATTTAAACATTTTAAACATTAAGAGAAATGCCAAACCGTCGACTTGAATCTTAAACCTCACTTCGCTCGGTCAATTATGTGAATATTTCCTATTTTAGTGACAATAATCTGAAATATTTCTTCTATGTTTAGTTTTGTGAAAGCATCTAAATATAAAAATCTACGTTGTGAAAATAATTAAGGACTGGAAATATTGTGAAGTGAACAAGACTTGACCTATTTCGGACTATGTGTAACCTTATCTTAATTTGGGAGAGGAATAGCACAAGGTTACCTTATTCTTTCTCTCCCTATCATTTTGATGATGTACTTTGTATCAATCAATAAAGAATAAAGAATTTCGAAACAAGATTGGAGTAGGCCTACTAGGTTTAAGTTGATGTATAAAACAACTTTTGAATGATAATTTGATAACAATCTCAATATGAATACATGAAATGGATTAGAATAATGTCAGTTCAAATTTAATTATGATCATTGCAACAGACAGTTCATTTCAGTACCGTAACGATTCTGCAACCGAGCAATAGGGTGTTAAACATTGGAGATATTTCATTATTATTATTAAACGAAAATCCAAATTAATTGCTGTAATTCACCCCGAAGACTTCTGCTACTGCAAATATTGACACAGGGTAAACAGCTAGATGGAATTTCGATGAGCGCTACTATTCCAAAGTTTTCCATCTAGCTGTTTACCCTACCCTGTTGTAAATATTTGCAGTAGCAGAAGTCTTCGGGGTGAATTACAGAATTTAATTTCGATTTTCGTTTAATAATAATAATTTATTCATTAGCATTTGAATAATTGCAATATCTCATTAATTTCCATCTCTAGAGATAATTCATTTTCAATTGATTTTGAAACTATCTACAATAAACCGTGATGTTTTTTTCTTTTAAATTATGTATAGAATGTAGAGTACTTTTCAGAAGAAAGAGAAATCTACGGAAAAAGAGTTGGTTTGAAAAAATAATAAAAGAGGAAGTAAATTTTAGTAGAAATGAGAGAAAGAGATAGAATACCTGAGTCCTAACTCCGCCTAATAAAGAATTTTTTCATTTAATTTCATTTCAATACCAAATACGGTAGAGAATGAGGCAAAATCGAGTTTCCAGTAGAAGAGAAAAAGTAGAGTACTTTTCAGAGATACGATAAATCCATAGAAATAGAGTGTCAAAAATGATAGAAGAGGAAGTAAGTTGCAGTAGAAATAAGAGAAGGAAATAGAATAGCAAATGCGATAGAGAGTGAGACAAAATTGAGTTTATAGCAGAAGAGAAAAAGTAGAGTACTTCTCAGAGATGAGAGAAATCTATAGAAATAGAGTGTCAAAAATCTGGTCTGGTACACTCACACAACTTTCCTTGCTCATTGATCTATAGCCTCATTCTTAAACGACAATAATAATTTAGAAAAATAACATAATGACGATTGGCGGCAACATAATTATTTGAAACTACGATCAGACTACTGTATATGTGTGTATATAATTGTTTTCAGAGTACTTTTTCCTTTGTGTAAATTATTGTGAAATCCGATGATTTTTTAAAAGTCGTCAAAACAGCTGTTCTACAGATAAAATATCTCGACTATGTGTTATTTTTATAGACTGCTCTACCTACCTACCTCATGCACGAGAAGGAGGTTACTTGAAGAAAATCGTTGGAGCCGTTTTCGAGAAAACCGTGAAAAACATGGTTTTTTAGTAATTATCCGCCATTTTTCTCGAGAATATCACGCAGCTCCTGCAATTTTCCCAGAAATGAGACTCATGTCAGTTGATAGGGCTTATTAATAGCTATCCATGGTATAAATTTAAAGAAAATCGTTAGAGCCGTTTTTGAGAAAATCGTGAAAACATGGTTTTTTAGTATTATCCGCCATTTTTTCCGCCATCTTGAATTGAATTTTATTGAATTTCTTATTGTCGGGTCCTCATGGTATAAGGACCTTAAGTTTTAAATTTCAAGTCAATTCGTTACAGTAATAAGGAATGGAGTTATCGTGTTCACAGACACACACACACACACACACACACACACACACACCCACACACACACACCCAAAAATCATGTTTTTGGACTCAGGGGAACTTGAAACGTATAGAAAATTTGAAATTGGGGTACCTTAATTTTTTTGGAAAGCAATACTTTCCTTACCTATGGTAGTAGGGCAAGGAAAGTAAAAATGATAGAAGAGGAAGTAAGTTGCAGTAGAAATAAGAGAAAGAAATAGAATAGCAAATGCGATAGAGAATGAGGCAAAATTGAGTTTTTAGCAGAAGAGAAAAAGTATAGTACTTTTCAGAGATAAATCTTTAGAAATAGAGTTCCAAAATAATAAAAGAGTACCCAAGTTACAGAAGAAATAAGAGAAGGAAATAGAATAGCAAATGCGATAGAGAATGAGACAAAATTGAGTTTATAGCAGAAGAGAAAAAGTAGAGTACTTCTCAGAGATGATAGAAATCTATAGAAATAGAGTGCCAAAAATAACAGAAGAGGAAGTAATTCAGAAATGATAGAAAGAAATAGAATATTTAATGCGATGCAGAGTAAGAAGAAATGATATTAAAGTAGGAGAGATGAACTAGCATGCGACAAATCGAATGAAAGGAAAGACCACCAGCGATAAAAGCTCATCAATTATTTACAATATAATTGTGAAGAAGAGAGAAAATATAGGGGAGGAAGAAAGATATAAAAATAAGGTACAATCTGCAAAGCAGATGATGAAACCAGATGAAGTTATTGGCTGAGAATTATTTATCAGGGATGGCATTGTCATCTTCTCATTGAAATCAGTGTCATAGCATGCTTAAATAGCTCATTATATTGCAGAGATGAGGCTTCGAAATTAATTATTTATCTTATAAAATATCGTCTACTAATAATTAATACTCTGTAGACTTGATGAGGTATGGAAAACCTTTGTTTGATTACTTCTATTTTAGAATTTATTTGAGAGTGAAAATATGAATTCTTGCTTGTTCAACTTCATTTTCATTCACTTCATACAGATTACTGATTGTCTAAATCGATCGTTATTTGAATTTGGCTCTTCTTCTTCTTCTTCTTCTTCTTCTTCTTCTTCTTCTTTCTTCTTCGTCTTCGTCTTCTTCTTCTTCTTCTTTCTTCTTCTTCTTCTTTCTTCTTCTTCTTCTTCGTCTTCTTCTTCTTCTTCTTCTTCTTCTTTCTTCTTCTCTTCCTTCTTCTTCTTCTTCTTCTTCTTCTGTCTTCTTCTTCTTCTTCTCTTCTTCTTCTTCTTCTTCTTCTTCTTCTTCTTCTTCTTCTTCTTCTTCTTCTTCTTCTTCTTTTTCCTTTTTCTTCTTCTTCTTCTTCTTCTTCGTCTTCTTCTTCTTCTTCTTCGTTCTTCTTCTTTCTTCTTCTTCTTCTTCTTCTTCTTCTTCTTTTCTTCTTTCTTCTTCTTCTCTTCTTCTTCTTCTTCTTCTTTTTCATCACCATCATCATAATCATTATCATCATCATCATCATCATCATCATCATCATCATCATCATCATCATCATCATCATCATCATCTCATTTCGATTTAATTTCTTCCAACATTTTCCATCTCCTCTATCCACTATACCTCATACTCGTACATACTCAATCCTCATTTCAAACCTTTAAAATTCAATCCAATGAAGATAAATATGAGCTGGTAGCTAGTGCAATCTGTCGGAGAAATTTGAAACCAACAGACAAAATCACTATAATGCCTTGCTTGCTTGCTTGTGATTGGCTGGAGGCATGGCCATTACAGGTGAGAAATAGTAGGTCGACCAATCGCGTTGCTAGTGAGTTTTGAACTGGTCTGACTGTTCCCTGTACTCTGATTGGTTGGAGTTTTAGAAATTAATTTGATGCAGCAGAATTATTTTGGCCATTCAAAAAGTAGGCTACTGACATCCATTAATTCTGTAATATGAATGTGTAATTGACCGAGCTAAGTGAGGTCTAAGATTCAAGTCGACTGTTTGGCATTTCTCTCAATTTCATTTCTCTAATTTTCCATTTGTTTGAATGTTTAAATGTTTATATGTTGGGCATTTACGGCGAAACGCGGTAATAGATTTTCATGGAATTTGACAGGTATGTTCCTTTTTTAATTGCGCTTCGACGTATTTACAAGGTTTTTGGAAATTTTGCATTTCAAGGATAATATAAAAGGAAAGGAGCCTCCTTCATACGCCAATATTAGAGTAAAAATCAGACTATAGAATTATTCATCACTAGTAGTTCTGTGAACAATAGAGCACACGCAGTATTCTCATCCACAAGTACCTGATTGAAACTATAGACCTTATGGAAATACAGCAATAGACTGGCTTCTCCACACATCTGTGTAATCACTTGTCAGCTGATTTATGATGAATAATTTTATTCTATAGACTGATTTTTACTCTAATATTGGCGTATGAAGGAGGCTCCTTTCCCTTTATATTATCCTTGAAATGCAAAATTTCCGAAAACCTTGTATATACGTCGACGCGCAATTAGAAAAGGAACATACCTGTCAAATTTCATGGAAATCTATTACCGCGTTTCGCCGTAAATGCGCAACATATTAACATTTAAACATTAAGAGCAATGCCAAACCGTCGACTTTAATCTGAGACCTCACTTCGCACGGTCAATAAATCAGCTGACAAGTGATTACGCAGATGTGTGGAGAAGCCAGTCTATTGCTGTATTTCCATAAGGTCTACAGTTTCAATCAGGTACTTATGGATGAGAATACTGCGTGAGGTCTACTGTTCACAGAACTACTAGTATCGATTCTGAAATATTGGGAAGAGATTGGTTTTGTTATCACGCTGATAAGCTATCAATAAGATGAATTATTGAGCCTGCTACTGTAAAGGTGCGTACAGATATACGCGCCGCGAACATGAACAATTCACGCTGACTATAATTATCTGTATTTCTACAGAAAAGGTAAGATACAGATATAAAAAGCTTGGCATCAGCTGATTGAAAGTGAATTGCCCATGTTCGCGGCGCGGATATCTGTACGCACTTTAAGGATTGATGTGCATTTTAAGAGCTGAACAAGTTTTTGAGTTTTGTTAATACTGTATTTAATGAATTACTTCAAATAATTGAGTAATTGATTTGATTTCAGGTGATGTGGCCATGATGGTGAAAACAGGGGACGAGCATTTGAAACTGGAGAAAGCTGCTTGTGGAGGGGAATGTAAAGAAGTCGCAATAGGTTAGTTGTTGATTAATCTAATTCAAATTAAATTAATTCTAATCTGTGATATTCAAAAGTCAATCATTATCAAGCTGCTTACGAATTCATGTCATTCATCATAAATGCGTCACATAGATGCATTCTCATGTGACACAGTGTTTGGTGATATTATATTTGGTACGCGGTAGGGTACCATACATGTACCATACATATACGGTAGTATATTAAATTTATTCATGATGAAATCATTCTGATAAATGAAAAAAATGTGATAGTGGACTTCAGCATTGGGCCAGACCATATTAAGCGTTTTTTCTGGCGTTTTCAGACGGCGTTTTACTTTCCTTGCCCTATTACCATAGGTAAGAAAAGTATTGCTTTCCAAAAAAATTTAAGGTACCCTAATTTCATGTTTTCTATACGTTTCAAGGTCCCCTGAGTCCAAAAACATGATTCTTGATTATTGGTCTGTATGTGTGTGTGTGTGTGTGTGTGTGTGTGTGTGTGTGTGTGTGTGTGTGTGTGTGTGTGTGTGTGTGTGTGTGTGTGTGTGTGTGTATGAGTGTATGTGCGTCTGTGTACACGATATCTCATCTCCCAATTAACGGAATGACTTGAAATTTGGAACTTAAGGTCCTTACACTATAAGGATCCGACACGAACAATTTCGATCAAATGCGATTCAAGATGGCGGCTAAAATGGCGAAAATGTTGTCAAAAACAAGGTTTTTCGCGATTTTCTCGAAAATGGCTCAACGATTTTGATCAAATTCATACCTAAAATAGTCATTGATAAGCTATATCAACTGCCACAAGTCCCATATCTGTAAAAATTTCAGGAACTCCGCCCCATCTATGCAAAGTTTGATTTTAGATTCTCAATTATCAGGCTTCAGATACAATTTGAACGAAAAATTTTGAGTGGAAAAGATTGAGCACGAAAATCTCTACAATTAATGTTCAGTAACATTTTTACCTAAAATTGAAAATAAGCTCGAAATTCGAGAAAAAGTGATTATTTCAATTGCAAACGGTTGTCAACTGTTGATTCTATTAAATCATTCACTATGAAGAGATAGCAGACCTCGTGTGTTTCGAGCGTTATTGTCCTGTCACCAGCTGGCTCTGATCTTTGAAAAGTAGTAGACTTGAGATGCGCGGGAACACTAGCGTCAGCTGATCAATTTTCATAACGGCAAGGAAAGTTGTGTGAGTGCGCCACACCAGATTTTTTTTAGTGTCGGCATAGCAGGATGGATACTCTCCGATCAGCTGAGAAAACGCTTAATATGGTGTGGCCGTTTGTGTTTTCAACATTCACAAGATTTGATAAGATTCGGTCGAAATATAAACAGCAATTTAGCCTGAATGATGAATCCGGTTCAGCACGGCAACATTGCGGCCGCTGTATCCCTACTTTACTCTGCTCCGCATATCCGTTCGAGTCTGGAGATGTTTTCAATTCCACTATAAATTATTGGTCTCCAATAAATATTGTTAACAATTATTAATAATAAATTATTATTATATTAATTTTAATTTTGTTATTAGGTCATGCAGCAGTAACTGTCGAACCTCCACCGCCGTCAATCAAATCCTCGCGATGCGACGATCAACATCAGCTGATGCCGCAGCTCACAAGCGACGAAGACCGATGCGGCCATATCTCTGATCAACTGATCCTGCAGCCCACAAACGACGAAGACCGATGCGGGAACGACCATCAAATGATTCTGCAGCCCACAAACGATGAAGACCAATGCGGGAACAATCATCAACTGATTCTGCTACCCACAAACGACGAAGACCGATGCGGGAACGACCATCAAATGATTCTGCAGCCCACAAACGATGAAGACCAATGCGGGAACAATCATCAACTGATTCTGCTACCCACAAACGACGAAGACCGATGCGGGAACGACCATCAAATGATTCTGCAGCCCACAAACGATGAAGACCGATGCGGGAACGACCATCAAATGATTCTGCTACCCACAAACGACGAAGACCGATGCGGGAACGACCATCAAATGATTCTGCAGCCAGCTACCGACGAAGACCAATGCAGCAATGACCACCAAATGATGCTGCAGCCCTCAAACGACGAAGACCGATGCGGGAACGACCATCAACTGATTCTGCAGCCTATAAAAGACGAAGACCGATGCGGGAACGACCATAAACTGATTCCGCAGCCAGCTAGCGACGAAGACCGATGCGATCTCACCAGTCTCCACTGGTTGCACCAATCAGACCTCCTCAACAGCTGTGTCTCCTCTCTCCCCACGCCTCCCAATTCTCCCTCCCACGCGCACACACCCTCTCACTCACTCGCCAAGGCCGCCAACGGACATAAGGCCGCACAGACTCTAAGGCTGACACTCAGTGAGTAAATTCCAATTTATAATCTTATGATTTAAAAAACATTGTTGAAAAACCACTAAAATGAAACACAAAATTATAGAGAAGCTCCACATCATCAACACAAAACCTTTTGTTCCTTCCCCAATCATTCATAGTTGAGAATGATATTGTATTTATATTGATAAATAAATGAATATATCCAATGTCTAATGGATTTTTTCAATTTTTCTCAGGTTATGCCCAAATTGGGTATTGATTTAAATTGAATTTCATTCTTCTTCATTCACAGTGTAGCTTACAAAACTAATAAATACGAACAGTAGTATGAAGAAAGCTCCTAACATGGACTAATGCCTAAGTTTACTGTTTATACAGTTAATAATAATTTATAACATTATACTATAAATAATAAAACAATATATATCACACATATCATACAGAGTCGAAATAAGTGACATTTCACGTCAATTAACATTAAAAATGTTATGTCAATAGTTCCTTTTTTTTTCTTCCCACCAGCTACCTTACATATTTCAGCAACCTTACAACTATAGCTTTATTGATACAACGACATTCATAATTAATACATAATTATTCATAATTATAGATAAATTATGATAAATGATTATAAATAATCATTATTATTTTATGTATAATTTATTTCATTAGGCGAGGTGAAATCTTTCAGGAACTCCCACCAATAAAAGCCATACAAAAATTGTTATTATTACTATAAATTTAAATAATATTGAATCAATAAATTTCTATTGACTAATTTTGTATTTCACTTTTTGTGTAGTTGAGAAGTTGATATTGTGGTAATTATTCATAATTATTGAATGAAAAAGACTAAGAAATTGTCAAAAAACCACTGATTTATTGATAATTATAAATTATAAATTAGGATTTCTAACTATCAATAAATCAGTATATTATCAATAATTCTTTAGTTAAATTTAAATAATACAGAGTGATTACCGGGAAACGCATGTTTTTCAAATAACGAGAACTATTGCAAATCAGAGTAAAAAATGCATTTATTAGTGAAAATGCAGTGTACACAATATGCATTTTCAAAAAAAAATTACTTATAATCTATTATTTGACAATTACATCTCTAAGGTGGTCGCCTGCTGCTTGGATACATTGTTGAAGGCATTCTTTAAAACTTGCTACGGATTTTGCTAACATGTCTCTAGGAATGCCATTGATTTCCTGGCAAATAGCTTTTTCAAGTTCTTGGATTGTTCGTGGTTTGTTTATGTACACTCTAGCTTTCAAGAATCCCCACAGAAAGAAATCTGGAATTGTTAGATCCGGTGAGCGAGAAGGCCAAGTGACATCACCAAAACGCGAGATCACTCTTGTAGGGAATGTTCGCCCAAGGAATTGCATACTAATGCGAGCCGTATGTGCTGTTGCCCCGTCTTGTTGGAATCATACATTACGTATCTGTATATGTTGACGGCGCAGTTCTGGCAGGAAATATTCTTTCAACATATCCAGGTACCGTTGTGCATTCACTGTGACTGTTCTGCCATCGTTGTCTTCAAAAAAATATGGACCAATGATCCCCTTTTCACAAACTGCACACCACACAGTCACACGTAAGCTATGATGAGGTCTCTCTGCCAGTATTTGAGGATTGTCTGCACACCAAAGCTATTTGCCAGGAAATCAATGGCATTCCTAGAGACATGTTAGCAAAATCCGTAGCAAGTTTTAAAGAATGCCTTCAACAATGTATCCAAGCAGCAGGCGACCACCTTAGAGATGTAATTTTCAAATAATAGATTGTAAGTAATTTTATTTTGAAATTGCATATTGTGTACACTGCATTTTCACTAATAAATGCATTTTTTACTCTGATTTGCAAATAGTTCTCGTTATTTGAAAAACATGCGTTTTCCGGTAATCACCCTGTATATTGAATCAATCCATTTCTATTGACTAATCTTGTATTTCACTTTTTGTGTAGTTGAGAAGTTGATAATAGAGCAAAGAGTTCAATGCACTGAGAACTGTGAGGACTGCATCCACTATAAAGACAGCTCAGAAGGTGTATCATGGATATTTTTTTAGCCCTAATACGCTACAGCATCTTCTTTTGGGGGAATAGTAAGAATAATTTATATAAAATATTTAAGATGCAAAAGAAAGCTGTTCGTGTTTTGGAGGGCTTGCGGCCATCCAATTCATGTAGTCCCATTTTTAGAAAATACAGGTTTCTCACGGTCCCAGCATTGCACTTCCTTGAGACTGTAAATTTTGTCTTCAGAAATTCAGAGAGATTTGAAGGAAATGTAGTTTGCCATGGCTATAGCACAAGAGCAAAGAGCTCAGCTGTATATCAGTACCCCGCTCACAGACTGACACTTTTGGAAAAAGGACCATATTATTCGGGACTGAAGCTGATACGCGTACAGATATAACTGAAGCATTCAATTGTCTACCTGAAAGAATACGGTTGTGTGGTAGTCATAGGCTTTTCTTGTCTTCAATTACTAATGTACTTGTGGAAGCGTGTCCCTATACAATGGAGGAATGTTGTGGTGCCTTCATACTTTGAGTTTATACAGATGCATACACTTTGCATAGAAAAATGTTCATGACATGTTACTTGCCACTTGAGCTCTGCTCAGATTTGTGGCTTCACGTAACAAATGACAATAATAATAATAATAATAATAATAATAATAATAATAATAATAATAATAATAATAATAATAATTCAATTTTGTATTTATTTATAACAGACCCAGCCTGTGCCGAAGACTACAAACTAAGCGGTGATCACAAGCCGCCATTTTCGTATGCCACCCTCATCTGTATGGCAATGAGGGCCAACAATAATAAGATGACCCTATCTGCCATCTATGCATGGATCAGGGATAACTTCCTGTACTACAGAAACGCTGATCCTACATGGCAGGTGAGCAATACACTCAAAATAATCAATACTTTTTCAAAGTTCATGATAATAGATGAGAAATATTATGAAGATGATATTATAATATTGGAAATCAATGTGGACAAGACGGAGTATTTACAAACGAATAGTGATGGCACACCGGATTTGTCCATTGACTGTAACACCGTGATAAAAGGGAGAGATAAATTTAAATACCTGGGATTTACCATCATGAAAAATGGTGTGATACAGACGAGGAGATAAAGATTAGGTTGGCCCAAACCAGGAGTTGTATTCGACAGTTGCACCCAATCATATGGAGTAAGGATATTCATAGGAAAAATAAACATAGAATATTCAATGCAATCGTCAGAAGTATAATGACGTATGGGGCAGAGGTTTGGGTGACAAACAAGAGAGCAAGAGATAAGATAAGAGCTGTTGAGATGGATTACTGGAGGAGATGCTGCGGGCTTACCAGAATGGACAGAGTGAGAAACGAGGAGATAAGAAGGAGAATGAAAGTGGAATGGGATATTATAAAGTTGATTGAGGATAAAAGGTTGATGTGGCCATGCTAGAAGGGCGAGTGCTAGCAAATGGATAGGGATGGTGACTGATTGGAGTCCAATTGGGCGAAGGAAAAGAGGAAGACCTAAAAGATCATGGAGAAATGAGGTGGATGAGGCTATGGAGGCCAGGAATTTAAGGGATGGTGAATGGGAGGATAGGCAAAGATGGAGGTCTCGACTAAAAGAAGGAAGACGATGAATCACTCTAAAATCCTATTATATATATATAGATATATAATATATATATATATATATATATAGATATATATATATATATATATATATATATATATAATAGATGATTATGAAGAGAATTCTCTAAATTTGGAGTTTGCGATAAGGAATTCTTTAGTGAAATTTCAAAACTGAATATCAATATCAATATGAACCATTCTGAATGTAAACCATTTGTTACATAGTCAGTAATGAGGAAAATCTTCAAATTGCAAGAAATCTTCAAAATATATACAGAAATACTTCTCGCGACTGAACCATCTATATGAAAGGAATTTTTGAATGTAGAACTAATTTTTCAAAAGTTCAAAGTGAAATGCTTTTTTATGAAAAGTAACAACACTCTCGTTTTTATTGTGGTGACATGTTTCGTGCTGGTGATCCTCATTTCAAGCCAAACAAAGACTGAAGTTTTTTATGAAATCAAATAGCGTTTTATTCACAAAAACATAATGCAAATTTATTAAACTCATTTAACAGTAAATACTCTTTACAAAAACATGAGTCTGTGAGTGGAGAGCGAGTTCTTTCAAGTTGATTGTGGTTATTTTTTCTTTTTTTTACATTTAAAACCATTATAGAGAGAGTGAGTTCTTTCAAGTTGATTGTGGTTATTTTTTCATTTTTTTTGTACCTACATATAAAACCATTATACCTAATTCAATTTATTAAAATTCTTCAGCAAATCAAAGAATATAAATTGTAAACAATGAAATTCCATAGTTATTAATATATACAGACATATTTATAGAAATAGTAGCTGAATAAAGGCTATAATACTCATTAGAAATGGCAAATTCAAGTTCTGAATGTTTAGGCGGATTTAATAAGTTGCTCTGCAGCATCCCTGCCAATTTCTAATAACCATCCACTCAAATGTTACCTGAACGTGTTAATACTGGAATTTTCTGACTGTTTTAAATGATTGAGAACGTTTCTATGACAAATATGTATTTAGGTATTTTGTTCTTGAGTGTCTGTTGTATGTAAAAGGTTACCTGCATATTGTTAAATAGAAGCCGATGCAATTTACAACTAACTCTGAATAGTTTTCATGAATTCGGTAAGAAAATTTACAACTTATTGCCGACGGAAGTCAGAGCATTGAATATGACCAGTAGGCTAAAGTTTTAAAAGATTCATGAAAAATATGTTGTGTGAGCTTTGTGTGTGCAGTGTTAAAGAGTTCCTAGAATCAATCAATCAAGTTTTATTGAACAAAATATTTACATTGGAGGTCCCACTAAACCCGAAGGATTTTCAGTAGGTGCCTATATAAGTATACATTGTAAATTATAGAATCGTACATTACAAGAAACAAAATTAACAAATTTAATAAGAGGAAGAGGAAAAAAAATTTTTTTTTTGCTTGCAAAGGGAAGTTGGGAAGTAAGAAGAGGATGTACTGTAAAGGAAGGATCGTGATGAGGAAGGTAAACTAATCTAGGAACTAGAATAATAAAATTTAAGAAAAGAAATTAGATAAACTACTCAAGTAAAAGAAAAATATCAATCAAATCAAATCATAAAAAATCTGGTGTGGTACACTCACACAACTTTCCTTGCTCATATTTGAAACTACAATCAGACTTCTGTATATGTGTATATATAATTGTTTTCAGAGTACTTTTTCTTTGTGTGATTGTGAAATCGATGATTTTTTAGTCGTCATTTTAAAGTCGTCAAAAACAGCTGTTCTACAGATGAATATCTCGACTATGTGTTCTTTTTTGAACTGCGCTACCTACCCACCTCATGCACGAGAAGGAGGCTACTAAGTCCATTTCCCAAGGATGGGGTGGACACCCATTGGTTTACCAGGAAGAAGACTCATGCCAGTTGAAAGAGCTGATGAATAACTATACAGGGTATGAATTTGAAAGAAAGCGGTCAAGTTATTTTTGAGAAAATCGTGAAAAACATGGTTTTTTAGTACGCCGCCATTTTTCTCAAGAATATTACGGAGCTCCTGCAATTTTCCCAGAAGAAAAACTCATGCCAGTTGATAGTGCCTATGAATATCTATCCATGGTATGAATTTGAAGAAAATCGTTAGAGCCGTTTTCGAGAAAACCGTGAAAAACATGGATTTTTAGTCATTATCCGCCATTCTTCTCAAGAATATTACGGAGCTCCTGGAATTTTCCCAGAAATGAGACTCATGCCAGTTGATAGGGCTCATAAATAGCTATCCATGGTATAAATTTGAAGGAAATCGTTAGGGCCGTTTTCGAGAAAACTGTGAAAACATGGTTTTTTAGTCATTATCCGCCATTTTTCTCAAGAATATTACGGAGCTCCTGGAATTTTCCCAGAAATGAGACTCATGTCAGTTGATAAGGCTTATAAATAGCTATCCATGGTATAAATTTGAAGAAAATCGTTAGAGCCATTTTCGAGGAAAACGTGAAAAACATGGTTTTTTAGTAATTATCCGCCATTTTTTCCGCCATTTTGAATTGAATTTTATTGAATTTCTTATTGTCGGATCCTCATGGTATAAGGACCTTAAGTTTAAAATTTCAAGTCAATCGGTTAATTAGGAATGGAGTTATCGTGTTCACAGACATAACACATACACACACACACACACATACACACACACACACATACACACACACACACTACACACACACAACACACACACACAACACATACACACACACACACACACAGACCAACACCCAAAAATCATGTTTTTGGACTCAGGGGATCTTGAAACGTATAGAAAACATGAAATTAGGGTACCTTAAATTTTTTGGAAAGCAATACTTTCCTTACCTATGGTAATAGGGCAAGGAAAGTAAAAATGAGTATTCACTATTAATGAAAACAAAAATTATAATAAACATACATGGGGGAAAAATTGAGAAATGAAGTTTCAAGACATTTCAAGAAATAATTATAAGTGGTCGCTTTAGCTGGCGGCAGTGACTCAATAAAATTAATGTACCAACAAATCTCTGCTAGCTGTTTCTTTATTAAGCTATGAGATTATTGTTATTTAATACATAGCTAAGAACATCACTTTTTAAATAATCTCGAATATTCAGAGGCAATTTATTAAATAATTTAGGAAGTATGTAGAGAATTGATCTTTTTCCATATATATTTCTAAATCGAGGTAACTGATATATAACTGGTGATCTTAAATTGTAAGGAGATGGTGGAGCAAAGGATCTGTATTGAATATTATTCCTGAAAAATATTATAATCTTGTAAATATAGAAATTCTTGGAGTTAGTGTATGGTAAAAAAATGTACACTAGAAAGATTATTGAAGTTAATATTTAAGTTGATAAGAGGCAATCGAGATGTTATGCACTTCAGGGTTCTTAATTGAATTCTTTCTACTCTGTGCAACAAATAGTCAGCTGCACAGCCCCATGAATCTATACCATACCTAATGATAGACTCTACGAGAGATTTATAAATTAGGTGAAGACAGTCGACCGGAATAGTTTTATGCATGTAAAATATTTTTGCGCTTAATGCTGAAGTTTTTTCGAGATGTAGTTGATGTGTGGATGCCATCTCATTCTACTGTCAACTATCACACCTAGGTATCGGGTATCGTCAACTTGAGTTAGTGATGGGCAACTACAAGTTTGAAGTGATTTAGAAAGACAGAGGCAGTCATGACTGATAATTTTTGGAGTTTCATTACATCTCATTAGGTGGTGATTTAAAATGCATTAAAACTGTTTTTTTCTTATTAATGACTAAATTTCTGTCATGTGACCACCTAAGAATCCTATTATAGTCAGATTGCAACAGTTGCTCTGCAACTTTAAGATTTTTAAGAATGTTTGATACTCTTAATAACGCATCTGTAGATGTATAGAATATTATTGTTTTTGTCCTTTTTGTACTATTGTTACTGTCTTAAAAAAACTACCATACTTAATAATTCATTGATGAATGTGACAAATTGTAAATGTATTTGACCTTGTTATACAAATTTTGTTTTGTAATGACAATAAACGATTTTGATTTGATTTGTACTATTATTTTTTAAAGCAGTTATGTAGGAGTAGGGGATGGGCAATACCAAAATTAATTAGATGTCTTGTATTATAATTGTTTCCGTAATAAAATGATATTGTATAATATTTCAGAACTCGATTAGACACAACCTATCTTTGAACAAATGCTAATGGTATTGTATAATATTTCAGAACTCGATTAGACACAACCTATCTTTGAACAAGTGCTTTGTGAAAGTGCCTCGGTCAAGGGACGAGCCTGGTAAGGGAGGATTCTGGAAGCTGGACTTGGACCGGCTGGAGGAGGGTCAGAGGAATAGGAGACGGCTAGGCAAGTATTTCTACTCACTTTTTATCCATCTATTCGTTTATGAATAGACTAACCCTTGCAGCGAAAAGTGTGGCTTGTTTTGTAAATTTAATCATCGACTTATTATCAGATTGTCAACTTTATGTTAAACCGGGTCCATACTGAACAAATGTTCGCCAAACATGTTTGTTAAACAGTTTGGGCAAATTTTATTATGTTTGACAAACAATGTTTGCCCGTGGCCAGTGTGGACGCGGCACCAAACAAAATATTTGTAAGTGTGGAGACCAGCAAACACTAGAAATATTTGTAAAACAGTAAATTTTGTTTGACAAACAATAATTGACAAACAATGTGGACGCGGAACCAAACAAAATATCTGTAAGTGTGGAGACCAGCAAACAATGGAAATATTTGTAAAAACAGTAAATTTTGTTTGACAAACAATAATTGACAAACAATGTGGACGCAGAACCAAACAAAAATCTGTAAGTGTGGAGACCAGCAAACAATGGAAATTTTGTAAAAACAGTAAATTTTGTTTGACAAACAATAATTGACAAACAATGTGGACGCGGAACCAAACAAAATATCTGTAAGTGTGGAGACCAGCAAACAATGGAAATATTTGTAAAAACAGTAAATTTTTGTTTGACAAACAAAATTGACAAACAATGTGGACGCGGAACCAAACAAAATATCTGTAAGTGTGGAGACCAGCAAAACAATGAAATATTTGTAAAAACAGTAAATTTTTGTTTGACAAACAATAATTGACAAACAATGTGGACGCGGAACCAAACAAAATATCTGTAAGTGTGGAGACCAGCAAACAATGGAAATATTGTAAAAACAGTAAATTTTGTTTGACAACAATAATTGACAAACAATGTGGACGCGGAACCAAACAAAATATCTGTAAGTGTGGAGACCAGCAAACACTGGAAATATTTGTAAAAACAGTAAATTTTGTTTGACAAACAATAATTGACAAACAATGTGGACGCGGAACCAAACAAAATATCTGTAAGTGTGGAGACCAGCAAACAATGGAAATATTTGTAAAAACAGTAAATTTTGTTTGACAAACAATAATTGACAAACAATGTGGACGCGGAACCAAACAAAATATCTGTAAGTGTGGAGACCAGCAAACAATGGAAATATTTGTAAAAACAGTAAATTTTGTTTGACAAACAATATTGACAAACAATGTGGACGCGGAACCAAACAAAATATCTGTAAGTGTGGAACCAGCAAACAATGGAAATTTTGTAAAAACAGTAAATTTTTGTTTGACAAACAATAATTGACAAACAATGTGGACGCGGAACCAAACAAATATCTGTAAGTGTGAGACCAGCAAACAATGGAAATATTTGTAAAACAGTAATTTTTGTTTGACAAACAATAATTGACAAACAATGTGGACGCAGAACCAAACAAAATATCTGTAAGTGTGGAGACCAGCAAACACTGGAAATATTTGTAAAAACAGTAAATTTTTGTTTGACAAACAATAATTGACAAACAATGTGGACGCGGAACCAAACAAAATATCTGTAAGTGTGGAGACCAGCAAACAATGGAAATATTTGTAAAAACAGTAATTTTTGTTTGACCAAACAATAATTGACAAACAATGTGGACGCGGAACCAAACAAAATATCTGTAAGTGTGGAGACCAGCAAACAATGGAATATTTGTAAAAACAGTAAATTTTGTTTGACAAACAATAATGACAAACAATGTGGACGCGGAACCAACAAAATATCTGTAAGTGTGGAGACCAGCAACACTGGAAATATTTGTAAAACAGTAAATTTTTGTTTGACAAACAATAATTGACAAACAATGTGGACGCGGAACCAAACAAAATCTGTAAGTGTGGAGACCAGCAAACACTAGAAATATTTTAAAACAGTAAATTTTTGTTTGACAAACATAATTGACAAACAATGTGGACGCGGAACCAAACAAAATATCTGTAAGTGTGGAGACCAGCAAACAATGGAATATTTGTAAAAAGTAAATTTTTGTTTGACAACAATAATTGACAAACAATGTGGACGCGGAACCAAACAAAATATCTGTAAGTGTGGAGACCAGCAAACACTAAAAGATTTGTAAAACAGTAAATTTTTGTTTGACAAACAATAATTGACAAACAATGTGGACGCGGAACCAAACAAAATATCTGTAAGTGTGGAGACCAGCAACAATGGAAATATTTGTAAAACAGTAAATTTTTGTTTGACAAACAATAATTGACAAACACTGTGGACGCGGAACCAAACAAAATATCTGTAAGTGTGGAGACCAGCAAACAATGGAAATATTTGTAAAAACAGTAAATTTTTGTTTGACAAACAATAATTGACAAACAATGTGGACGCGGAACCAAACAAATATCTGTAAGTGTGGAGACCAGCAAACAATGGAAATATTTGTAAAAACAGTAAATTTTTGTTTGACAAACAATAATTGACAAACAATGTGGACGCGGAACCAAACAAATATCTGTAAGTGTGGAGACCAGCAAACACTGGAATATTGTAAAAACAGTAAATTTTGTGTTTGACAAACAATAATTGACAAACAATGTGGACGCGGAACCAAACAAAATATCTGTAAGTGTGGAGACCAGCAAACACTAGAAATATTTGTAAAACAGTAAATTTTTTTTGAAACAATAATTGACAAACAATGTGGACGCGGAACCAAACAAAATATCTGTAAGTGTGGAGACCACAAACAATGGAATATTTGTAAAAACAGTAAATTTTGTTTGACAAACAATAATTGACAAACAATGTGGACGCGGAACCAAACAAAATATCTGTAAGTGTGGAGACCAGCAAACACTAGAAATATTTGTAAAAACAGTAAATTTTTGTTTGACAAACAATAATGACAAACAATGTGGACGCGGAACCAAACAAAATATCTGTAAGTGTGGAGACCAGCAAACAATGGAAATATTTGTAAAAACAGTAAATTTTGTTTGACAAACAATAATTGACAAACAATGTGGACCGCGGACCAAACAAAATATCTGTAAGTGTGGAGACCAGCAAACACTGGAAATATTTGTAAAAACAGTAAATTTTTGTTTGACAAACAATAATTGACAAACAATGTGGACGCGGAACCAAACAAAATTCTGTAAGTGTGGAGACCAGCAAACACTGGAAATATTTGTAAAAACAGTAAATTTTTGTTTGACAAACATAATTCAAACAATGTGGACTCGGAACCAAACAAAATATCTGTAAGTGTGGAGACCAGCAAACATGGAAATATTTGTAAAAACAGTAAATTTTGTTTGACAAACAATAATTGACAAACAATGTGGACGCGGAACCAAACAAAATATCTGTAATGTGGAGACCAGCAAACACTGGAATATTGGTAAAACAGTAAATTTTTGTTTGACAAACAATAATTGACAAACAATGTGGACGCGGAACCAAACAAAATATCTGTAAGTGTGGAGACCAGCAAACAATGGAAATATTTGTAAAACCTAAATTTTGTTTGACAAACAATAATTGACAAACAATGTGGACGCGGAACCAAACAAAATATCTGTAAGTGTGGAGACCAGCAAACACTGGAAATATTTGTAAAAACAGTAAATTTTTGTTTGACAAACAATAATTGACAAACAATGTGGACGCGGAACCAAACAAAATATCTGTAAGTGTGGAGACCAGCAAACACTGGAAATATTTGTAAAAACAGTAAATTTTTGTTTGACAAACAATAATTGACAAACAATGTGGACGCGGAACCAAACAAAATATCTGTAAGTGTGGAGACCAGCAAACAATGGAAATATTTGTAAAAACAGTAAATTTTTGTTTGACAAACAATAATTGACAAACAATGTGGACGCGGAACCAAACAAAATATCTGTAAGTGTGGAGACCAGCAAACAATGGAAATATTTGTAAAAACAGTAAATTTTTGTTTGACAAACAATAATTGACAAACAATGTGGACGCGGAACCAAACAAATATCTGTAAGTGTGGAGACCAGCAAACACTGGAAATATTTGTAAAAACAGTAAATTTTGTTTGACAAACCATAATTGACAAACAATGTGGACGCGGAACCAAACAAAATATCTGTAAGTGTGGAGACCAGCAAACAATGGAAATATTTGTAAAAACAGTAAATTTTTGTTTGACAAACAATAATTGACAAACAATGTGGACGCGGAACCAAACAAAATATCTGTAAGTGTGGAGACCAGCAAACAATGGAAATATTTGTAAAAACAGTAAATTTTGTTTGACAAACAATAATGACAAACAATGTGGACGCGGAACCAAACAAAATATCTGTAAGTGTGGAGACCAGCAAACACTGGAATATTTGTAAAAACAGTAAATTTTGTTTGACAAACAATAATTGACAAACAATGTGGACGCGGAACCAAACAAAATATCTGTAAGTGTGGAGACCAGCAAACACTGGAAATATTTGTAAAAACAGTAAATTTTTGTGACAAACAATAATTGACAAACAATGTGGACGCGGAACCAAACAAAAATCTGTAAGTGTGGAGACCAGCAAACACTGGAAATATTTGTAAAAACAGTAAATTTTTGTTTGACAAACAATAATTGACAAACAATGTGGACGCGGAACCAAACAAAATATCTGTAAGTGTGGAGACCAGCAAACAATGGAAATATTTGTAAAAACAGTAATTTTTGTTTGACAAACAATAATTGACAAACAATGTGGACGCGGAACCAAACAAAATATCTGTAAGTGTGGAGACCAGCAAACAATGGAAATATTTGTAAAAACAGTAAATTTTGTTTGACAAACAATAATTGACAAACAATGTGGACGCGGACCGGAACCAACAAAATATCTGTAGTGTGGAGACCAGCAAACACTGGAAATATTTGTAAAAACAGTAAATTTTTGTTTGACAAACAATAATTGACAAACAATGTGGACGCGGAACCAAACAAAATATCTGTAAGTGTGGAGACCAGCAAACACTGGAAATATTTGTAAAAACAGTAAATTTTTGTTTGACAAACAATAATTGACAAACAATGTGGACGCGGAACCAAACAAAATATCTGTAAGTGTGGAGACCAGCAAACAATGGAAATATTTGTAAAAACAGTAAATTTTTGTTTGACAAACAATAATTGACAAACAATGTGGACGCGGAACAAACAAAATATCTGTAAGTGTGGAGACCAGCAAACAAGGAAATATTTGTAAAAACAGTAAATTTTTGTTTGACAAACAATAATTGACAAACAATGTGGACGCGGAACCAAACAAAATATCTGTAAGTGTGGAGACCAGCAAACACTGGAAATATTTGTAAAAACAGTAAATTTTTGTTTGACAAACAATAATTGACAAACAATGTGGACGCGGAACCAAACAAAATATCTGTAAGTGTGGAGACCAGCAAACACTGGAAATATTTGTAAAAACAGTAAATTTTGTTTGACAAACAATAATTGACAAACAATGTGGACGCGGAACCAAACAAAATATCTGTAAGTGTGGAGACCAGCAAACACTGGAAATATTTGTAAAAACAGTAAATTTTTGTTTGACAAACAATAATTGACAAACAATGGGTGTAACAGAGGAATTTCAAGTTTATCCTACTAAACTTTCATTGATCAGAAGACAGCTAATTTACACAAGAAATAAACTGATCAATGCAATACCTTTCAAAATAAGTAAAAAGAGCGTCAATGAGTGGATTAAGAGGGAATATTTCTTTATCTGAAATATAACAATTTAATTTAGATCATTTTATTTTCATTTTATAGTCTTTTCTCTGCACAATATTTGTTTGATTTTTTATGATTCTGCTGTTATACATCTTGGTTATGCATGAGCAAGCGTGCAGATGAGAAATTAAAACTGGAAAGAATGAAACACTCACGCTGAACGCTTGCACTCGCCGGTGCGTTTAGTGTAAGCAGCTTTATCTTCATGCAACACAAATTCATTCATTAATTTGTTTAAAAATTGACTGACACTTTGCAGCAAAAGTGTAGCTTTTTACTTTCCTTGCCCTATTACCATTGGTAAGGAAAGTATTGCTTTCCAAAAAAAATTAAGGTACCCCAATTTCTAAATTTCTATACGTTTCAAGGTCCCCTGAGTCCAAAAAACTGGTTTTTGGGTATGGGTTTGTATGTGTGTGTGTGTGTGTGTGGTGTGTGTGGTGTGTGTATGAGTGTATGTGCGTCTGTGTACACGATATCTCATCTCCCAATTAACGGAATGACTTGAAATTTGGAACTTAAGGTCCTTTCACTATAAGGATCCGACACGAACAATTTCGATCAAATGCAATTCAAGATGGTGGCTAAGATGGCAAAAATGTTGTCAAAAACAGGGTTTTTCGTGATTTTCTCGGAAACTGCTCCAACGATTTTGATCAAATTCATACCTGAAATAGTCATCGATAAGCTCTATCAACTGCCACAAGTCCCATATCTGTAAAAATTTCAGGAGCTCCGCCCCATCAATGCAGATAGATTCCCAATTATCAGGCTTCAGATACAATTGAAGCAAAAAAAATCAAGTGGAGTAGATTGAGCATGAAAATCTCTACAATTAATGTTCAGTAACATTTTCACCTAAAATTGAAAATAAGCTTTAAATTCGAGAAAATATGATTATTCAATTGCAAATTATCGTTGATTCTATTAAATCATTCACTATGAAGAGATAACTAGCAGACCTCATGTGTGTCTCCAGCGTTATTGCCCTGTCACCAGCTGACTCAAATCTTTGAATAGTAGCTTTGAGATGCGCGGGAACACTAGTGTCAGGTGATCAATTTTCATAACGGCAAGGAAAGTTGTGTGAATGCGCCACACCAGATTTTTTGTGAATCTTTTTATCCATTTGTACAATGAAAATACACTTTCACTCACCAATTCATTACTATAGTGAGGTCCACGTTATAATGGCAGTGTTAGATTAGCAATGGTATTGATTGCTATCCTTGTCTATCATTCAACAGAGCGGATAGCGCTATCTCTTTCTCGCTTTGCTCTGTTGCCAGATCGTCTTTCAACAATGTAGAATTAATAATTAATTAACAAAGTATTTCATTTTAATCATGAAAATTCATTATGAAATTATTGAAATATATATTTATTAATTTAGCGTATGACATTTTTGTCAATTTTTTAAAATTTCACACTTTAATAAGTGCACGTCGAGGGATGAAATATACTGTATTGCCTGGGGACTGGCTACAGTGAAGTCGTTAGCCTCGCCCAGGTAGGCACGTCTCTCACACTCAAATATAATGTGATGCACTGTCTGCTCCATCGTCCCACAGTCGCATACTGGGGAGTCTGCATGCAACTCCCCATTTGAAAAATGATGCATTGAAAAATATGATTTCTAGCTTAATAAAATATAATTGATTATTTCAAAGAAGTTAACAGTTAATATTAACAGTTAGATTAAGATTAACAGTTAATATTACATCAATAAACCTGTATCAGCTACCGTCTATAGAAGGCATTGACAAGTGTAAGCACGATATGGACGGCGGGAGAAGCCTCCACCAAATATGTAAGCAAGATGTGCCTTCACTGAATATGTAAGGGTGGGAAAATGAAAAACAAGAAACACAAGAAAAGATTGTACAGGTTTTTGATATTTAAAACAAAACAATAAATTATTTATTACAAAAATTAGAGTTATAATTAGAAATAACGAAATAATAATCAGATGAATATTTGAGGGCCTACTCGCTTTGCTGCTAATGAGGATTCAATGTTTGTGGTTATGAAAAATTTAAGAACAATGACTCAGTAGTAACCTACCTTTTTGGAATAGCTTCCCACTTTGGCATTCACTGGTATTTCACGGCGTTAATTATTAATTAAAAATCAAAATAACTGATCCAATGAAATGGGTTCAGATCCCGTCCTATTCAATAATACAATTCTCTTTAAACTGCCCGAACTGCGACAGGAAAACTGTATTATAAAACAAGAGCAAAATCTATCCCCTTCACCAGAACAGCCGGACTTTACTCACAGTCCTAACGAACGAGCTCTCACACCGACTCACTCACCCCGACCAAAAGTAAAATTTTGGGTATTAAATATAACTCAGTCAATGCCAAACATGGAAGCCATTTCAAATACATATTTTTATCAGTCGCACAAGCGGCACGTTTGTTATCAAAAACAAAAAGAGAAGCTACAATAATTTTGACAACAAATGAAATAAACAATCCTTCTGTCGATGACAAAAATTGTTCAAAGACAAAAACAACTGTTCATTAAACTTTTCCAATTTAAAACTCTAAAATCCTGATCAATATGAGATAAATTTATGATTCATATATTTGTCCCATATGACCAGGTGACACAAGACAGTTGATATGTCTATATGTCAGTGATATGAAAATATAACTAAACATGATTAACATTTCCATGGAGAAATTCTAAAACATCTTTTCTGAATACAGTGTTGAACTATTGACATTGACATTCAATTATTATTAGGCCTACATTGATTATTATTAGGCCTACTATATTTTCACTTTTATGCAGAGTGATCGTAAAGTCACGCACCCAAACCTCGAAAGTTTGTTATATCATTCAGGTCGCATGACTTTTCAATCCCTCGAACTGGATTTCACAACATCTGATGAAATAGAAGGGTATACTAGATCACTACCTCCGTAAACAAAGCCATAGTGCATTCTGGTGACGTCAGCACAGGTAGGGCTCCTACACCGATAAAAATTTGTTGATTTCAGCTGATCTATATCAGCTAGTTTTTTTATTGGTGTGGGAGCCGTACCTGTGCCAACGTTACCATCAACCACCTGTGATGCACTATGGCTTTGTTTACGGAGGAAGTGATCTAGTACCCTTCTATTGTAAAAACACTTTATTTACAAGGGCTACTATTCAAATTAATAAAAACAATATATAAAAATCTTGAAGCACCCTTTATTTTTTTCAAGTTGAACTATTTTGAATGAAAAAGACTAAGAAATTGTTTCTAAGATTAAATCTGTGGTTTTTGACAATTTCTTAGTCTTTTTCATTCAATATGAATAACTACCACAATATCAACTTCTCAACTACACAAAAAGTTGAACTATTTTCAAGTTTTTTTTTAAATAAAGAGTGCTTCAAGATTTTTATATTGTTTTTATTAACATTCTATTGTGTATCAATACTTTCAGCTGCCCTAAAAAGTGAGTACCCATTTAGAAAGTAAGTAGCCTATATTCTTCAAAAAATATTCAAATTTTCATTGTTTTTCCGCGATTTTCACTGAATTTTCCGCCAACAGGTAGCAGTGGCTTGAGCAACCGCCGCCGAAACCGCTCGAAACGCAAACCGCCCGCCGCGTCAACGGTCGCCGTTGTGACGTCATCCTCAGAGCTCGTGGTTATGACGTCACCGTCAGATCCCCCCCTCACGCCGCCAAACCAGCCACCAGTCAGCGAAAGCCCCTCTACAATCATGCCGCCTCCCTCGCTAACCCTCAACCTTACCAACTTGAACATGACTGTGGAAAGCATTCTGCCAACATTCCAAACTGAGACGTGTTTTGCAGAAGATGAGTTGGCTAACCTGCTTGTGGGTAACGGCGGGTGGGATGATTCTCAACTCGAGCTCTTGCATTCTCTTCTAGATACTATTTAGATGTTTTAGTTATTTTCCATTTTCGAACAAGAATTTGACTCTCAACTATGGTTGAATTAAAAGTTCTTCCGACTTGAAGGGATATGCGGAGCATAGAAAAGTAGGGATACAGCGGCGGCGATGTTTCCCTGCTAAACCAGTCAATTTTTTAAAGTCTCTAGTGAGTGTTCAACACTTCATGATACAAATACCAAGAGATAGGTATTACCATAGAGAAACAATAGCATAAGTAGATATCCCATGGTATAGTGCTTTTATGTCACAACTTTTACTGTTATCTCAAGCCGATAGTTCAAGTAATTCTTTCCCATGAAGCTGTGTGACACTGGTAGTCTCTTATATTGTGCCGTTCATACACTCACCCCAACAAAACAGTGAAATTCGACAGTAATCAACAGTAATCGGCTTGAGATAACAGTGAAAGTTGCGACATAAACGCCCTATACCATGGGATATCTACTTACACTATTGTTTCTCTATATGGTATTACGTTTCATTAGATTTTCTAACCTAACCTAACCTAACCTAACCTTACCATTACTTATCAGCCTACCCTCGTACTTACAACATGAAGAGGGGAAACCGATTTCTCCTTCCACAGTTTGTAGCATGGACAGAGTAGTGGAGAGGAGTAAGCATGCTGCGCACAATTGGAAGCTGACACAAAAGTAGGTAGAATGCTGTTAGGTAGTGGTAGTGAATAGTGGAGGAAAGAGCATCAGACCTCTCTGTCTTCGAGAGAGAAAAGTAAAATCAAATCAAATAAAATGTATCCATCAAAAACAATTACATTACAAATTAGAATACAATAACAATTACTACAATAAAAACAATGAAGTTTTATGCATTTAATAAATTCTCAATAGGCAAAGATAATTCAAAGAATAAATATACACCCCACTATAAATGATATGTGTTGGAGTATAAGTTATTATAGTGAGGTCCACGTTATAATGGCAGTAGATAAAGATAGGAGAATAGCGATGCCGATTCTCTGCATTAATTAATTATATTTCTATCCTGTCAAAAACATAATTGGCATCGTTGTGGACCTAGAAAAGGATAGTACCACCGGCTTTGTCGAATGATAGACAAGAATAGCAAAACCAAAGTTGATCAAATACTGTCATTATAACGTGCACCTCACTATAGTTGTTTGTTGCCTGTTATAATTACTATTTACAAACTTTATTCACTGATATGGGATTAAAGTTTTTATAATGAAATTGGAAAAATTTCTCAGACTATAGTTTTCTCTCTGAAAGCACTGCATCGACTGAGTCTGATCGACAACTTGGCAACAACGCTTGTCTCTATGACTCTATTCATCACTTTGATTATTGGCTGAACTGGTTCGCCAACTCCCTCTATCTCTCTCAGAGGGGGTTAAGTGTAAGAGAGGGCCGACTGCGCCCCTACTTCGCCCTCCCAGGTATAAAATAAAGGCAGTCATTCTATTCTATTCTCTCTGCTCCACATATTCCTCCACGTCGGAGGCTGCTTTAATTCAAGTAGGTATAGAACACAACCCTGTAGTGAGGTCCACGTTGTAATGGCAGTATTCGATTAGCATTGATATTGCTATACCGTACTTGTCTATAATTTGACAAAACAGATAGGTAGCTCCTTTTGTAGCTTCACAACGTTCCCAGATTGTATTTCAGCAATGTAGAAATAATATCAATTATTGAAAAGATATTCAATATCAATCATGAAACTTCAATATTAAATCACTGAAAAGTATATTCTCTAGGAAAATAATATATAATTGATTGATGAATTTAAACAACTACCATGAACAGTTGATATTACATCAGATATATCGGTATCAGCTATCCACCATAGAAGGCAGTGGCAAGGAAGATAATCGACATGATATATAACGGTATCAACTATCAGAGAATCGGCAACGATGTTTTCATATCTTTCTCCACTGCAATTATAACGTGGACCTCACTATAGAACATAGCCCTACAGAAAAGGTGGAAAGAATGATATAAATTTATTCTGCTTCAGTTATTATGTCTAAGATCATACATTTCTGTTTGAATACAAAGGTTTCAATTCAATGACAACTCATTGATACATATCTCTCATAATATCAGAATAATTTTTTCGATAATTAATAATTATCTCAGTTTTATGATGAAATAAAGCGTCATTAAACTGGATGTAATATTATAGAACGGTTCTGTTCCATTTTTTATGCCTATCATAATAATATGAGTTTAAAGAATTGAAATTATTTCTTTAAAATTTGTATCTATCCTATTTTTTTCTATAATTTCATTATCAGAGCAATAATAAGCCTCTAGAGTCTAGCCTATCAATGTGTCTTAAAAAGTTTGGCTTAAAACTGATGACCAAAGAAAGTATTGTAATAAGGATTGTTTATAATGTGATTGAGTTGATATACTTTTAGATGAACCGGATTCAATTAACTTATGTCCTATTCAAAACATTTGGAGGATTTGAAGCTTATTAATTACAAACCGCCCAAAATTACAATTTAAAAATGAAAGAAATTCAAATTGAATAAGTCTAATGTAATATCATGAACTAATACTGTATAAATTAGTATGATTATCTGGCTGTTATGAGAACTGGAGGTTTTGAGAATAGTCTTCCTATGAAGTGAAGATTGGACTACGGTAGGGTACTTAATTGCTTTTTAATTTGTTCTTATTTGGTATAAACTGTCCATAAATTTGTATAAGGACGGCGGAATTCTTTTACGCACAGATATGAATTACAAGCTAAGCCCACCTTGTGTGGGACTCTGAATCATTCACGAGCTGAGTGCAAACCATGAATAGTGTATTAATCTGTCGTCTACTTCGACAATAATAATGTAACTCTATCAAATACTCATATAAAAATCTATTACAAATAGTTCTGTGCCTGTTGAAGTGCCTCAATCAGCAATTCTGAAATGCAATTTGTGATAATTTCTATACTGTATTTGCCATTTTGTTAATAAATACATACATTTCAACATAAAATTGGAATATAATACAGTATACAGTATTGATCGCTATTTCATATGAGTGTATTTTATATAAGTCTCAAAATCAAGCATTATATTTATCACTTTTTGTGTAGTTGAGAAGTTGATATTGTGGTAATTATTCATATTGAATGAAAAAGACTAAGAAATTGTCAAAAACCACAGATTTATTGATACTTAGAAAAAAGTTTCTAAGAAATGTCAAAAAAGTTTGACTAAGAAATTGTCAAAAACCACAGATTTATTGATACTTGGAAAAAAGTTTCTAAGAAATGTCAAAAAAGTTTGACTAAGAAATTGTCAAAAACCACAGATTTATTGATACTTACAAACTTTTTTCCAAGTATCAATAAATCTGTGGTTTTTGACAATTTCTTAGTCTTTTTCATTCAATTTATCACTTTATTTTTAAGTACAATAAAATATGTTTCCTATACTTTTCTTTATCCTTCCATTCAAATTCTGCAATGAAATTACTTGACTATTTTGTATAATCGTTCAATGACAAAAAATTGTAATCATTTTCGTCTCACATCTATAAAAAGTGAGGCCTTCTTACAGTGTCTTAATCTTGGGGATAAATGAATATCCATCTTGTATTCAAAGATGAATAAATGATAAATTAATTCATTGATCAAATCCGTCTATCATTCAACTCGTTGAAGTGAATTAGTAATATATTAAATCAACTGATACATTTCTACATAACACATAATTATTCTGAATAATCTTATTTGAATTAATTTAGGTTTAACAAAACTAGATAAGCAATAAGATTATATTGTGGTGAAGTTGTGAAACTTTAAGATTTCTTCAAAGCAATGACTGTTGTGAAAACATATTGATGAAATAAACATCTTATTGATAGATTATTTGTATCCAATTGTAAACGATAATAAGTGTCTTATTGAGTGAAAAAATGTATAAATATTAAATTTGTCTCTTCCGTCCATATTATAACGTCCACGTTATATCAATGTAGATTGATATAAACTCTAGTCAAATCGCAATAATAAGTGATTATTATAAGCAATTATTATCAGTCGATTGTTCAGAAGTTTCAGATTATATTTTCCACAACCAACTAATGTATATTCATGTTTTAATTGCTAATGTATAACCTTGTTTTCAAGACTTGGAATTTTTTAAAAGTTCATTATTAGATGTCGCTCTAAATAATTCTTTAGCTATCAATTCTCTGGAAACAATAGACCACTACTAGGACAGTAAATATTATTGAATAGTAGTAGCGCTCATCAAATTTCCATCTAGCCGTTTACCCTGTTGTCAATATTTGCAGTTGCAGAATTACCGTACAGCATTTAACTTGGATTTTCGTTCAATATTTGCAGTAGCAGAAGTCTTCGGGGTGAATTACAGCATTTAACTTGGATTTTCGTTTAATAATAATTAGTAAATATTATTGTAATATCTTTTATTTTTGTGTAGTTGAGAAGTTGATATTGTGGTAATTATTCATATTGAATGAAAAAGACTAAGAAATTGTCAAAAACCACAGATTTATTGATACTTAGAGAGACCGGTTTCGGTTATTACACCATTGTCAATCTCAATCAGTGTAATAACCGAAACCGGTCTTTCTAAGTATCAATAAATCGGTGGTTTTTGACAATTTCTTAGTCTTTTTCATTCAATATTGTAATATTCTCATATTGTACAAAATTATAACATTTAAAATGGCCCAAAACAGGCTTATACCCGAAACGGTTCTTATTTCAATTCATACAAAAATCCAAATCTATATTATTCTAGAACAAAAAGTTGTAAAAATTCTATTGGAATAATCTGAAACTTTTGACTAACATCTGACATGGATTTTAGTGTGTTGTTTGTGAAAATTGAATAACTATTATAAACTAGTTTCTAGTCTCCAATACACAAGTGTTACTTTAATGTTTGACGATAATAATAAATACCTACCGTCCATTTGGTGTATATGAATATTATATTATTAGTAGTGTTAGAGTGAATATGTCTGAGTTATTTAATCATTGTTCAAATGATATTGGCCTTGTAGAGGTGATACTATTGAAAAATAATGTATTATACAATAAATATTATTCAATTTTATTTAACTCACAAAACATGTAATGAGTTGTTGTTTCCTATATTTGTAGTGTTGCTTGGTTTATTATATCTTTTCATTTTTGTACATTTTTAATTAACTTTAATTGTACTTTATCTCAAGAATATTAATTCTTGTAATAATGATTAAATCAAGGCACCGAGCTTCGCTCGTTATTTTTATTTATTGATAAACAGAACACAATTCTCTAAAATGATCGTGTTCATATTTCACAGCTCGCTATAATATTATATCATCTTATGAATTTCGGGGATGCGATATTTTGATTTTTCACATACTCACTCGCTCACTCACTTGTTTACTATCCACAGCTGTTTCAGCCAAGGATGAATTATCCTTTTAATGTCGTTCAGCGAGTTTTCCCAAGGATGAGACCTAGAGCAATCGAGTATTTATATCATAAACCTACTATGTTCCAAATTTCGTGAAAATCGTTAGAGCCGTTCTCGAGATCCGTTAAACATAAATAACCAGATATATAAATACAGAAATTGCTCGCTTAATATAATAGGATTATTTATTGTATCAATCACAATGAATTATGTATTATAATATTTTCCAAATATACATAATATGGTCTAGTCAGTTATAGTGTGAGGATACATTCAATAAACCACTAATTTTAATACAGCTTCTTATTTGACTTTACTTATTTCTGTTATAAAGCTATTTTGTAGGATTTTCACTATCAACTACAGTAGAATAATTTATTCAGCTTCTCCCTCCGAAAATAAGAAACTATATGCCAACTGTATTATCTGTTGAATATATTTACAGAAGGATTCATAAAATAGGATTAAAGTAACCTTCAAAATTAATAAAATAAATAGATTAAGAATACAAACTATTTCAAAGGGTACGATACTATAATTTTATTTTATAAATAAAAGAAATTAGCCCTGGATTCACACATTTTACAGATGGATATATTCCACATTTCTCTAACTTTTAACTTTTGCAAACACTTTCTCCCGTAAATTAATCTTTCAGTTAGTTTCTTTCTTTTGAAAATAATCTCTGTAACCTATGACTAAACATTTACAAGCAACACTACAAAATTAAGCTAAGATTATTTCAATTTCAATAATTTTCTAGTGGCAATAAAGAAGTGTATTTGATGTGCTCAAAGTTTGACATGTAACAATATAGAAGAGTTGTGATTATCATTAAGTATTAATCCTATTCATTTTGTTTCAACTTTCTCAATAACTGTGTATAACACTACACACCGTCCTTATCCTCAAGGACAATCTATAAATGTATAGCAATAATAAAAATATTTGTGTAGAGTTGTAAATTTGAGTATTTTGTAATAATTGATGGAAATTAAGATGTAATGCATTGTTGTTCTTGAAGGATGGTTGTTAGTGGAAGTAATTTATTTCGAGAATAAAGTGGATTTCAAACGTGTGTGAGTGTTTTATTTTAGTATTTTTAAAGATAGTGATAAGAAACTTCTATAAGGAAATCTACTTCAGAACAGGGGTTCTCTGCTATCTCCCAATTTATTCAATAGATTTACGTAGCCTAACTACGTACGTCTATTGAATTTAACCGTGATGAATGTCGTGATAAATACCAGGAGAATCAATGAGAAAAGTGGTTAACGTCTTTAATCAGCGGTTAAATTTAGTAGACATTTGGAACTTTCATTTTCTCTAATCTGTAAGATCAATCTAAAATACAATCTACCACACAAATCAACATATATATAACCGCATAATATATATTATAATAATATAAAAAATATCTCTTTTCTGTATAGGGCTACTTGTAATATAAATATAAAGAAATAAAATTTCAGTACCCTTTTTTGAAATATTTTATCACTATGGCATAAATGTCCGAAACATGTAGTGATAAAATATTTCAAGAAAAGGGTACTGAAATTCTTATTTTTTATATTTATAAAAAATATGTATTTCATAAAAATAATCTAATTGCTGAAAAATCGGAAAAGAAAATGGAATACTATTTTTGGAAATGATGATACTATAGATACCCTAGTTGACAATTTTGTGGATCGTATAAATGGTTTTATGGATTCAGTAAAACTGAGAAGTATATTCCTCGCCGAAAGCGTCCTTAAAACCTTGGATTACGGACGGAATAATAAGATCAATTATTATACGGGATAAAATGCATGATAAAATAAGAAAAGGCCCTGCAGATGCTGATTCGATAAATACATACAGAGTTTATCGTAATACATTGAATAGACTCATAAGTGAGGCGAAGGATAACTATTATAGGGATAAATAGAACAATGTAACACCAATAGTTCAAAGCTTTGGAGGTGTATTAATGAGGCTATCGGGGAGGGGAAGAAAGAGTGTTGTAAAATTGATTAAAGAGTTGATGCCAAGAGGTTGAATGACTTTTTCACCAATGTGGGGGAGACAGGCTAAAACTATAAACAATGATCCCACAAGCTCTCCAAATTTCAATTTCAACAACGATGTAATTGAAACTCCTCTACCGAATTCCTTCTTTATGAGACCGACAACTTCAATGAAGTTCAAGCGACAATAAAAGAGCTGAAAAATAACTGCACCCCAGGCTTGGATAATATCAATAACAAAGTACTCAAACATATAAGCCACACTATTTCACAGCCGCTTTCCGTGATTTTCAACAAATGCTTTGAACAAGGCTACTTCCCTAAACATTTCAAAACCGCCAAGATAAAACTTTATTCAAGCAAGGAGATCCCTTGGACCCAAGTAACTACAGACCAATCAGCCTTATTAGTAATCTAGCAAAATCATGGAGAAAATTATAAAGAAGAGATTAGTTGTGTATTTGAACAAGCATAAAATAATAGATAAGAATCAATTTGGATTCCAGACTGCGAAAAGTACCGAAGATGCGTTAATTGAATTTCTAATACTGTTTCACAAAACTTGAATTCCAATTACAAATCTATAGCAGTTTTCCTGGATATTAAAAAAGCCTTTGATACTATACCACATAGTTTCTACAATAAACTCGAAAGATATGGCTTTAGGGGAATATTTCTAGAACTCATAAAGAGCTACTTGAGAGATAGAACCCAGTCTTTAACAATCGACGGACTTACTGATGTCTCCAAAATGACCTCCTACGGTTTGCCTCAGGGAACGGTACTATCACCAATCCTCTTTATATTATATGTCAATGACTTATTAAAGCTGAAATTAAAAAACGCCACAACTATATCTTTCGCAGATGACACTGCAGCTATTTTCCATGGGGAATCTTGGACTGGGGTACATGAAATTGCAGAACAGAACTGTTTGCTCATAAAAAATTGGTGGACAGAAACACCCTGAGCCTGAACATTGAAAAAACCAATTACATCACCTTCGCATTCAATACAATGGTAAACCTGATGAGAATTTAAATCTGAAACTCCACTCAAACTGCAACAATAACTGCACCTGCCCTACTATAAAAAAAGTCAAAAGTACCAAATATCTAGGTGTCCAAATAGATGAAAATTTGAAGTGGGACATACACATAAATTTATTTGCAGAAGAATGAGATATCTATCCTATAAATTCTACGAAGCAAAAAAAATTCTGAACTCAAAACATCTAAAAATGGTTTACTTTGCACTGGTCCAGTCCATAATTCAGTATGGTATATCCGTATGGGGGGGCTGTTATAATTCTCACTTAGAAGAGCTTTTCATAATTCAAAAATCAATAATCAAAACAATTTTAAATAAACCCAGACTTTACCCAACCGACTTGACTTTCAAAGAGTTTAATGTGTTAACAGTTAGGCAGTTGTACGTAATAAATGTAGCGAAATATATAATCAAACATAAAGCTAATTTTCCTTGCACAAATAACACAATCAATAACCTGTACAATCTGAGACCCTCCTCAAATAAGTATCTTATGTACAATACAAACATTGAAACCATCAGAAGACAACTTATATATTTAAGCACTAAATTGATAAATAAAATTCCTGAAGAATATATCTGCTGCGCAAAATTGACTAAAAAAATAAAACATGATATTAGTATTTGGATTAAAACGAACTATTTTTTCTACCTGTAAATTGAACAAAGTAAAAGAGGAACTTAGTTTTTTGTGTGCTCACTTACCAATCTAGTGTGGACCTTTTTATTTATTTTTCTTTATTAAATTAACTATCCTATCATCCCACCTCACCTTTTTTCCTAATCCTTTATTTTCCCTCTCAAGGATTGAAAGCCTTCCTAGTACATGGATAACCATAGTTGGAAGAGCTTCAATCCCACCCCTTTACACCAATTCTGAATTAGCATCTTGTACGGACATTTTTGTTTTTTTTTTGTACTAATTTTGCTAGTTGTTTATTCTTGTTGTAATTTAATATTACTTGTATTTTATGTATGTGTGTAAAGGAAAATAAATTGAAATTGAAATTGAATCTCTTCTAGAAGAGCAAGAAAAAGGATCAATAAGCTAAAATAATTCATAATTATAAGATAAATTATTTTAAAATAGAAGGAAGAATTTAGTCAGAAATTGATCCAAATAATAGTTGAGAATTGGATGTATATTTTATAATGTATTGAAAACTATATAATCTTATAAATTAATCAATTTCCAACTCAAAGGTCATTTTCTAAAAAAAATCAAGTTATATTGCTGAAATTTCAAATTATCCCTCCAACAATGGATTCACTACGTGAGTCAGACTACCAACTTTACTGTACTACACTAGTCATGCGACAAATTTTTCTATTGTCTTTCATTTCTTGCTATTTATTAATTGTACTTAGAACTGAATAAAAATCTAAAAAAATTGTCGGTGTTTCTTCCAATTATAATAATGATATTATTCTAGTATAAATAGTTTTCTTTCAAATAACGCTTTCGTTTCAATCACTTTCACTTTCATGATCATGATGGTAAAGTGTGCTTGAGTTTGTTGTGCATTCTGCTATTTCCTTCTTGATTGTTGAGTCTGAAGTAAAATGGTGAATTTTCGGGTTGATTGTAGCTTGTTTTGACTAGCTCTTTCTCTAAAAATGGTGAAATAGAGTAGGTATTTTGCATTGCTCCACAACTTCACATAAGTTCGTGCTTTAACAGTGGTTTAATTCAATTGTTGTGCTCATTGAACTGTTTCAAAATGAGTTACGGACGCCCACCGCCTCGTATAGAAGGTATGATTTCACTGAAAGTTGACAATCTAACATACAGAACAACTCCTGAAGATTTACGTCGGGTTTTTGAAAGATGTGGAGAAGTTGGTGACATTTATATCCCAAGAGATAGATTCTCCAGAGAGAGCAGAGGATTCGCATTTGTCAGGTTAGTACAGAGCACTATGGGTTTTAATTTAATTTTTGATTAGGCCTATGCAAAGCCATGAATTGTTAGTAGATTTTAAAACCTGATTATTTCATGTTGAAATTAATCATCTATTATTATAAAAATGAAATTTTTTATGTTATAATCTTTTATTATTAACCCAAGGATCCTAGGCTATTTCGGCTACCGTTCGGTATCGTTCAAAAAATGTTATTGATTTTTTGAGGCACATAGGCTACCTTTCTATTTTCGAAAGCTAGCCTGGATGTCTCAAAAATTGAAAGTATCTAAATATGTATGCCGTATAGCCTAGGCTTACACCTTTTGTTTTATTTTTACTCATGGTAGCCTAGGTCTAACGAACCATAACTAAACAATGATTCTCTATTTTGTACCGTATTTATATTGTTATAGCATTAAAACATAGCTTACATTTTTTTTAAATTTATAAGTTGAGCTAGTTTAACTTTTAATAAGATATCTAATTTAACGTTTAATAAAATAACTAACTTAATTTAACTTTAAATAAAATAACTAATTTAACTTTTAATAAAATTGCCGAGCTAGATATAGGGTAATATATACCTCTCGAATGTACAGGGCCTACACATAATACACGTTTTGAAATGTAGGCCTAATCACCCTAATTGTATACACTCTCTCCTACTACAATTTTTTTGTGCTTATTCTAGTGTAACCCTCAGCTACATATTTATTATGCATTTGTGATGATATTGAATCATCATATGACTAGTGTTTTTCTTCTTATGTTTCTGTTATCAGATGTTGAACTATTTATTCTAATTTTGAATCTGTTATGAATTCATTACTGATCAATAAATCCTAGAATGCAGAGGTTTTTCATTACAATTTATTGATCAGTAATCAAAAAATCATCAAATCAATTCATCTTATCAAATACGAGTCAATCAATTTCTATTCAACAACAAATGTATAATCTTCAAATCTTTTCTGGAAACGAAAACTGAAAATTCGCGTTACGATGGACAAATTTTTGAAACCAGACAAGTTTGATGGTGATCCGAATTCTCCAACAGCTCTACAAGAATGGAACTTCTGGCTAAAGACTTTTGAGAATTTCATCGCATCTTTTGACGAAGAAGACATCGATGATGAAAGTAAGTTGCGGTTGCTTACCAACTTTCTATCTTATTCTGTTTATCAAACATTGCCGACAAAATTCATATACTTCGGCTATTGACGCACTAAAATCTGCATATGTAAAACCAATAAATGAAATATTCGCTAGACATAAATTGGCAACTAGAAAACAGTCTTCAGATGAGACAATGACCAATATAACCAAGCTTTACAACAACTGAGTAAGAATTGTGGGTTTGCAGATGTTGATTCTGAAACTCATAGGAAAACATACATTCGTGATTCATTTATCCGGGGCCTCAGCTCTCATCAGATAAGACTGAGACTTTTGGAGTTTGACAAGCTAACTCTTGATGAAGCTATTGAAAAAGCACGTGCCTTGGAATCTGCCAGAAATCAATCAGCTTCTTACTCTTCTGAAATAACTCTTAATGCCACTCAAATAATTCTTCAGAAAATTCATGTAAAGAAACAAATTTGTCAGCTGTAAAAACTGGAAGCTCAAGTTTTCAAAAATGTTATTTTTGTGGTCGTCAGCGACATAAAACACGTCAGCAGTGCCCTGCACTAAATGACTCATGCGAAAAATGCCAGAAAATAGGTCATTGGAAAAATGTCTGCAAATCTACTAAACCTTCTTCATCTTCGGCGCTTATTGCAGCCTCTACTGTTCTTGAAAATGCTACAGTACAAGCTCAGGTAAACAACATTCCTACTTCTGCTTTGATAGATACAGGAAGCTCTGAGACTTTATTTCACACTGTTTTGCTAAAAAATGTGGACTTGAAATGTACCCTACACTGGTGCAGTGTCCATGGCTTCAACATCACTAAGAAAGAACATTTCCTTTTATTGTGTAGCTCATTTAAATTTTCAGGTCAACATTACCCCAAAACAAAATTCAGTGTATTGCCTGATTTGTGTGCTAATGTTATTGTAGGACATGACTTACTTAATCAACACTCTGAACTTAGAGTTTCATTTGGAGGAACTAAACCCCCATTGACTATCAATTATCTGGCTCCAGCAAAGATAGAACCTCCACCACTTTTTGAGTTTTTAACTAAAGACATTAAACCTATAATTACTAAATCCCGAAAGCATTCTCTTGAAGACACTAGTTTCATGGAGAAAAAATTGAGAAACTGCTAGCTGATGGAATTATTGAAGAAAGCAGGTCTCCCTGGAGAGCTCAAGCATTTGTAGTGAAGAACGAAAATCACAAAAAGCGAATGGTAATAGACTATTCTCAAACTATTAACCGATACACACATCTTGACGCATATCCCCTCCCTAGTCTTGAAGATATTGTTTCTAAGGTCTCAAAAAACTCTGTATTCACCACTATTGACTTGAAAAGCGCTTACCACCAGGTACCCCTACGAGAAAAAGATCGACCTTTCACTGCATTTGAGGCATGTGGCCGTTTGTATCAATTTCGAAGGCTTGCTTTTGGTCTGACAGATGGTGTACCCACTTTTCAGCGAGTCATTGATAATGTTATTAATAATGAAAAACTTGAAAAAACGTATGCATACCTGGATGATGTGACAATATGTGGTAAGAATCAGAAGGAACATGATTTGAATCTCAAAAAATTCTTAGATGCAGTACAAAAATATAATTTTACAATCAATACAGAAAAAAGCAAATATTCACTTACTTCAATAAGCTTGCTTGGCTATAAAATTGAAAATGGGACAATTTCTCCTGACCCTGAACGTCTGAAACCATTGCTCAATCTTCCACCCCCAGATAATAGAAAGGCTCTAGAGCGAACAATTGGAATGTTTGCACACTATTCCAAATGGATATCCATTATTCAGATAAAGCTAAACGGCTTCTTACAGCAAAGACCTTTCCTTTGACTTCTGAAGCTATAGCTGACTTCAATCAACTCAAAACTGAGATTTCTAAGGCAGTAGTTAGTACAATTGACGACTTTGAACCTTTTGTGGTTGAAACAGATGCATCTCTTTTTTTCAATTTCAGCTGTCCTATCACAGTGTGGACGTCCAGTAGCATTCTTTTCTCAGAAGCTGAATGATAGTGAGCGTAAACATTCATCCATTGAAAAAGAGGCTTTTGCTATTGTGTGTGCTCTTAAAAAGTGGAGACATTTCTTACTTGGAAGATTCTTCAAAATTATCACTGACCAGCGCTCTGTATCATTCATGTTTGATATGACTCATCAAAATAAAATAAAAATGAAAAAATACAACGATGGCGATTGGAGATGTCATGCTACAATTACGAAATAATTTACAGACCAGGAAAGGACAACCAAGTAGCAGATGCACTTTCCAGAGTGTGTAATGCAACTCAAACCGATAAATTACACTCCCTACACTGTGACTTGTGTCACCCTGGAGTGACCAGAATGATTCATTGGGTAAGAACTCATAATTTACCCTATTCAGTTGAGGATGTCAGAAAAATGACTTCTTCATGTCAACATGTAATGCCATAAAACCTCAATTTTTCAAGAAATTGAAATCTACTCTCATAAAGGCGACACATCCATTTGAAAGATTAAGCATGGACTTCAAGGGTCCTCTTCCATCAAAAACTAAAAACAAATATTTGTTGACAATAATTGATGAGTACTCTAGGTTTCCGTTTGCATACCCTTGTCCGAATATGAATTCATCAACTGTAATTCAGTGCCTTGTGAACTTGTTTACCACATTTGGTTTACCTTCTTATGTACATACTGACAATGGAACCTCTTTCAAATCCAGAGAGCTGCAGGAATTCCTTCATAATCGAGGAGTATGTCTTCCATGTCATCACCTTATAACGCACCAGGAAATGGCCAAATCGAACGAGAAAATGGTACAATTTGGCGCACAGTGTCTCTTACATTGAAGCATAGAAATTTGGATGTATCTGATTGGGAATCTGTGCTCCCAGATTCTCTACATTCTATTCGATCACTATTGTGCACGGCTACTAATGAGACGCCACATGAAGGGATGTTCCGACACTATAGACAATCATCTAATGGTATAGCACTTCCAACCTGGCTTGCCCCTTCAAACAAAGTCCTAATGAAAGTACCTATACGAAGAAGTAAATTCGATCCATTGGTCGAGGAGGTGGATATTCTTCAAATCAACCCACAATATGCCAAGGTACGGCTTAGTGATGGAAGAGAGACAACTGTATCATTGAAAAACCTTGCCCCTCGAGGAGATGAGAGCATTCAAGAAGATAACAATAACAATCAAGATGATACAAATGCAGGATCAAGCCTTAGTGATCACGCAGAGCCTGAGAACAATCAAGAAAATTATCATGAAAATCAAGATGAAACAAATACAGGATTCCCCCTCAGTGATGAACAAGAGCCTCCTGATGGCACCCTGCGAAGATCTTATAGAGAGCGCAAAATGCCTTCTTATTTGAAAGACTATTCATTGAATTCCTAAAGACGGGAAGAATGTGATGATATTGAATCATCATATGACTAGTGTTTTTCTTCTTATGTTTCTGTTATCAGATGTTGAACTATTTATTCTAATTTTGAATCTGTTATGAATTCATTACTGATCAATAAAGCCTAGAATGCAGAGGTTTTTCATTACAGCATTTAATTGCTCCGCACTGAAAAATAAAACCCTTACATCTTATGGGAGTGTTTACACAGTTGCAGTGTTCATACATTGGCAGACTGCAACTGTGTAAACACTCCCATATCTTTATACCTAAATCTTCATTTACCCATAATATGGGATCGATGGCGTCAAAAACATAAAATACAATACACAAAAAACAAAAACATACATAAGACATGTTTAGCAAGACAGAATTTCCGACAAATCATCTCTCATATATTCACTAACACTGTAGTACGCCTTGCTTTTCAAGTGCTTGGATACAACTCTCTCGAACGCTCTCAGATCCAACTGTTTTACTCCTGTAGGCAGCCTATTGAAGTATCGCAATGCCGAACTCCTGAAGCACACCTGTGATCTCTGAAGGCGTACTCTGGGAATATCAATCAGCTCTCGATGTCTGTTGTTATGTTGATGCACATCAGTCCGAGTCAACATGTACTGCTTGTTCTTCTTGACAAACATTAGACAGAGAAGTAGGAAGTGGCAGATCACTGTTAGAATACCAAGTCTAACAAAAAGGGGCTTGCAGTTTGCGCGATAATCGCTTGCGGTGATGATTCGGGCAGTCCGTTTTTGCAGCTTCAGTATGTCCACAACCTTTGCTGAATGACCCCAATTAATGAGTAGGCCATAGGTAACGTAACAGTGGAAGAGCGCGTGATACACCAAGACTAAATAGACCTCAGTCACATGACCGCTCAGCTTTAGCAGCAGAAAACAAATTCTGGACAGTCTTGTGGTCACATGATGAATATGGCTGGCCCAGTTGAGTTTATTGTCCAGAACAAAACCCAGCAGCTTGACAGGGTCTTGATCACCAGGAAGGTTTCTTGACATGCTGGGTCTTGTTTGCATTCAACTGGAATCGGTTTGCCAGGAACCATGAAGTTGAAAACCGCAGATGTTCAGCTGACATCTCCAACACCTGCTGAAGGTCACGGCCAGATGACATCAATGATATATCTGCAAACAAGAGCGTTGAACCATCACTGTCACCCCAAAGTGAATGTCATTAACTTATAGATTTTGTAGTGTATTTTATGGAAGTTTATCAGCTGATTTCATTTTTTTCGGCAGGTTTTACGATAAGCGTGACGCTGAGGATGCATTGGACGCTATGCATGGACGCCTTTTAGACGGACGTGAACTGCGTGTTCAGATGGCTCGCTACGGCCGCCCAACGTCGCCTTACCGACGTAGTCGAAGAAGGAGGTTAGTAGGGTCATCAATAATAGCTCTGTAGTGAGATCCGCCACGGAGTGGCCGTAGTCGAGTGGATTAGAAGCTGGCTTCATAATCCAGAGAGTCCCGGGTTCGAATCCCAGCCCGGGAAAGATATTTTTCTGGGGCCACTCCCGTGTTTCGGATGGACACGTTGAGCCGTCGTTCCCGGCTGCCTTGAAATGCAGTCGTTAGGTCATGTTAGAGGCCCTGAAATTGATCAGTTGCGACCTGAAGACTCTGACACCAGACCTCAGCCAGCCAGGTCACTCGATATTATTATTATTATGAGATCCACGTTATAATGGTAGTATTTGAATAACATTGGTGTTGCTATCTTTATCTATTACTCGACAAAGCAGATATCGCTATCCTTTTCTAGCTCAGTAATTAATCAACAAGTACCGGGTGACCCAGAATATCGGGAACTTTTAAATACGCCATAAAACATTAGTGGGAAGGGCAAAAATGATTTTATACAAACTAATGTAAAGTTCAAGACTTGCCATTTGAGAATTATTAATAACATGTATCACTTTTTGACAATTACTTCTTCTATATGGTTCCTCCTGAACGAATACATTGTTCAAATCTGTGTTGACGATTCCTCATTGATCGCTGCAAAGTCTCATCTGGGATATTGCGGATTTTGTTTTGAGTTCTGTTTTAATTTTTAATTAAAAATTATTGATCAAATTGTGAGCGAAATCCACACTGCACGGCAGTTGATGGCAACTGTGCGAGTGAGTATTGTTTGGTAACCGTGTAGGCTAATCTCAGGATTAGGTTACGTTTCCTGGTCCCTTGAATCGCCAGATCTGTCCACCTGCAATTTTCTTTTTGTGGAGCTATCTCAAATCGAAAGTTTCCTCAACTTGACCAATAACTGTGGTTGAATTATAACAGACAATTCAGAATGAAATTATATCCCAGCTGAAATGTTGCAGCAATCGTTCAGAAATCTCTACACAGTTTTAAAGAGTGCATTCATGCAGGAGGAAGCCATCTTGAAGTGAATTGTCAAAAAGTGAATCTTGCCTTCTTGAAGTGAAGCCAATTGTCAAAAAGTGATAGATGTTATTGGTAATTCTCAAATGGCAAGTCTTGAACTTCACATTAGTTTGAATAAAATCATTTTTGCACTTTCCACTAATGTTTTATGGCGTTTTTAAAAGTTCCCGTTATTCTGTGTCACTCTGTATAATTAAATTACAACAATCAATTATCAATATAGCTATGGTGAATGTGATATTTTCGAGCTCAAAATTAAGTGTTTTTATTCTTTATTTTGTAAATTTATAGTTTGTTTCATGTTTTTAAGAAACTTTTATTATTAATCCATCCAAATTTAAAATTTTTGTTTTATTCTAATTTATGTTTTAGATTGTGATTTGGTGTCAAAATTTGAATGGACATAACCTATAATATTTGGACAATTTAAAACCAAATTAGGAAATTGAAGAAGTTTTAGGCAATAGCCTGTTTTTCTTTTCCAATTCTTGTATTTTTTTGCTAACCTTATAAATAAATAAATAAATAAAATAAATATTTAATATTATTATTTGAATATAATAATTAGTGTTATATGATTTTGAATTTAATTGTGTATCACGTTCCCGTTGCAGACGCCGTTCCCGTTCCCGCTCCCGTTCGCGTTCCAGGTCGCGACGTCGCTCCTACTCGCGGTCACGCTCGCGCAGTCGTTCGCGGTCAGACAGCAAGAGTTCGCGCGGCGGTCGCTCGCGTTCACGCTCCAAGTCCAACGACAGAGGGCGCTCCAAGTCAAGGTCGCACTCTAAGTAGAGCAATGCAGGTTGGTAAATATATTTTTCCTACAGTTACGTTGAAAAGTGGCCATTGCTGCACTGATTACAGAACGCAAAGAATCACTTTTCCGCTCTAGTGCGGGAAAAATTTTTCTGCACTCCAGATTTGCAACATGGCAACGCAAAATACTTAGTAGGTTATATGGAGCAACAGTGCAGCAAAATCAAAATGAAGTTGGTAACAGTGCAGAGGGAGGTCTACTTTTGATGCGGTAAATCGGGTTGCTGAACGGATTGGTTCAGCATTTGAGGATGGTGATTGGTGAATCCCTAGCACTGACTCTTTATAGATAGATAGATAGATATTCAATCCATTCAACACAGTGTACTCATTATTACACAAGCAAACAGTTGAACGTCGTCAAATTATTACAAATATAAATATAGTCTACTAATTAAAATAGTAGCGATTCCTTCAATGATCCTCCAAATACTCCTGCACCGTGTAGTAGGCTTTGTCTATAAAATATTTTTGAAGGTCGGTTTTAAATCTAAAGTATTAGATAAGTTTTAGATTTGTGACCTAAGCAGAGCATTTGACTGCGTTGACCATGGAATTTTGTCTGATAAGCTCCATTACTATGGGATTGTGGACTCAGCTTTGTCTCTATTGAATTCCTACCTGACTGGGAGGGCACAAGTGGTGTCTCTTGGAGGAGCTTCTTCCAGCCCACTTCCTGTGAATTTTGGAGTGCCACAGGGTTCAATACTGGGACCAATCCTGTTTATCATAATGATAAATGACTTGGACAACAACGGCTCGACTCTGCTATTTGCTAATGATACGTCCTTATTGTCATCTGGAGTGGACCTACAGCATGTGCTAGAACTGTTAGCAGAGCATCTCCAATCTTCAACCTCATGGTTCCAGGCAAATCGCTTTCAGTTGAATGAGAACAAGACACAAAACATAATCTGCAGTTTGTCTCGCAGCCTGCCAGCTGAACAGGACCCTGTAAAGCTGTTAGGGTTTGTCTTGGACTCAAAACTGAACTGGGCTAGCCACATCCAACAAGTGACCAGGAGGCTGTCGCGAATTTGTTTCTTGTTGCTGAAGCTGAGGGGACATGTGACAGAGGCATATCTGGTAATGATTTACCATGCACTTTTCCACTGCCATATCTCCTATGGTCTGCTCATGTGGGGTCATTCAGCAAGGGTGGTGGAAGTACTTAAGCTGCAGAAACGGGCTGCACGGATTATAACTGCTAGTGAACATCGAGCACACTGCAAGCCCCTTTTTGTAAGACTGGGAATTATGACAGTTGTCAGCCACTTCCTTCTTCTCTGCCTGCTGCATGTCAAGAAGAATCAGCATGGTTTGTTGACTCGGAATGATGTGCACCATTACAACACTAGGCATCGAGAGCTGCTTGACATCCCGAGGGTACGTCTTCAGAGGTCGCAGGTGTGTTATGGGAGTGCAGCATTACGCTACTTCAATAGACTGCCTGCAGGAGTGAAGCAGTTGGATTTGCGTGATTTTGAGAGAGTGGTGACCGGATTTATGAGAGTCAGAGCCTACTATGAAGTGCGTGAATACATGAGTGATGATCTGACTCAAATTTTAACTACTTAGTCACTTTCTGCCATCTTGATCTTGACTTGAGTATGAAAGTGTTGTTTTTATTGTATAATGACGCCATCGATCCCACAGATGTGGGTAATGGATGAAGAAGGAGGTATATATATAAGGTATATATATATAAGTGACTGGGCTGCTATAGTGAGCAGAGGTGAGCAGAGAAGCACAACGCGCAAATTATTAAGTAGATATTATAACCAAGGACAACGAGGACTTTAGGATTTTAGGATTAAGGTTTTTATCAATAATAAAATTACACAGAAAAACATTTGATGGATTTTAGGCAATTTCACCCATAATTACCCACTTTTCATATTCAATGGTAACTGTAGGAAAAACTTAATGTGAAATACGTGCGCAAAGTTCCTCTGCTGCACTCAACAAACCATTCCGCCCTCGCCTACGGCTCGGGCGTAAACGTTTCTTTCGGTGCAGCAAACTGTCACTTTGCGCACTAGTTGCACAAATAACTATATTGATTAATATAAAGTTAGATTCAGTTTTAAAAAGTAGCACACGATTAGCATTGGTGTTACTATCCTTGTCTATCATTGGACAAAGCAGATAGCGCTATCCTTTCCAGCTTCACATCATTCCAAGCTGTTAGTAAACTATGTTTATGTTTTTGAAGGGACGGATTCAAAGATCCAAAGGTTCAAAGAACCCCACACGTCAACCGAAGCTTATTGTCTCTTATTGAAGCTAGGGTCCCTCAGGGATCAGTCCTTGGTCCTTTGCTTTTCCTTCTATATATTAACGACTTGCCACCACACCTTGAGCCAGCACACTGTGTTTTATATGCTGATGATGTAAGTATTTTATTGAAAAGTAAGTCAGCATGATATGGAATCTGAAAGTAGAAGAGCTCTTCAGAAACTAGAAGAATGGCTGGCCTCAAATATGTTGGTACTAAATTACAATAAGACTAAGCAGATTCCATTCAGGACGGCTCGGGAAGCAGTATTGGATACGAGAGATGGAAACATAGGTTCAGCAAACGAGGCAAAGGTACTTGGAGTAGTGCTGGACTCTGAACTCTCCTGGCGACCTCATTTAGACCAGCTAAAAAGCAAACTAAACTCAACAGTATTTGTTCTTAGAACCGTGAAGAAATTGCTGGATGCAGGAACGCTTAGAAGTGTTTATTTTGCTGTGTTCCATTCTCTTCTTTCATACGGTGTTATATTTTGGGGCAATTCAACTCATGCAATACATATATTTAGGATTCAAAAGTGGGCAGTTAGAGTGATGGTGGGTGAATCTATTAGAGCAAGTTGTAGAGATTATTTCAAAGAGTTAAAGATTCTCCCACTACCAGGTGTATATATTTTAGAGGCTCTTTGTTTTATTGATAGGAATAAAGATAGGTTCAATACAGGAGAGTTGTTCCACTCATACAATACCAGATATAGACAAAACCTCAGAGACGACATTCATCGAACTGGTATGTATGAGAGGGGGGTAAAGAGTGCAGGAATTCGGCTTTATAATTCATTGCCAACACGCATAAAAGCTATTACAGGTGAAAAGTTCAGAATTAAGGTGAGGGAGGAGTTGTTGCAGGTTTGTCCTTATTCCAGTGAGGAATTCTTTTTGCATTATAGAATGCAAAGATTGACGACTTAGATTATAATTGACAAATCCTTATACCCCTTTCATAGGTGGTCAGTGGGATAAAAAAAATGAAATAAATAAAATTGTGTTCCCAAATAGTATGTTAGTTAGGCAAACCAATACTTGTGTCCTTTACAAGAACCAGAAGTTTTTCCCTATGCTAACATCCCATTCATCACCTGGTTGCTTGTCGTGACCTACGTGAGTTCCACTCCTGGCCATCGTTGAAGGTCCTTCCGCTGAGGAAGGGGTCGCCAAGTTGCCTCTAGGGCGCCTGGCTCAGCCTTCACTCAGCCTCTTGACACACATTTGTGCCTTGAGTTTCACCCATCTCTGGTCTCTTGGGTTTTTATTTTTGCCCCTCCAAAACTGCCCAGATGGGGTAGATCCCGTGGGTTTGAAGGCAAAGCAACTTTTGGAGTGGCCTTGGGGTTTGTTTTGTTCATGTGGCTCTCACGAACAGCTAGGGAACAACGAGTATGTTTCCTAGTTCCGAATTTGGAACAGCAAAACTGTTCCTGAAGCCGCCTTTTAGCGCTCCAGGTAGAAGTTTTGTCAACTACGATCAAGAAATTCCTGATTTGAAACTTGTAAACTAGGTTATGTTTATAGAATGCATGTAGTAATGTTAGCACAAGCAGGTAATGTTCTCTGTTTCTCAATTATTATTTTCTAGATTATTATGACAAAAAATAGTGTAAGCTACTTGAACGTGAATGTCTTTTGCAGTGCTCGAATGAAATTCTAGTCTCGGCTAACGCCTCCACTAGAAACATCATTCTCGCCTGCAAAACGGCCCTTCCCGTCCTTGTGACTTAAGATACTATACCGGCCTTTTCAGAAAACAATCACTTTCGGCCTCCATATGACGCACGAAAACCTGCTCATTACATCCAAGTGGGGCGAACAATTTTGAAACTCTTATCACTGCTTCCTTGATTTTGTTGTTTTGTTATGCCGCATCCACATGTTGGCCCAATGAAGGCCAATGTCGACCAGCGCCAATGTGTGGATGGGTGGTTTGCCAGCGCTGACCGTCACTGGCCTTCATTGATCTACATTGGGTTACAAGGCTGGGCCAACATGTGGACTGGGCATAGCAATAATTTTAGTGGATTGTAATATACACTATAGGCTATAAATACAAAATGCGCCAGAGAAACTTACTTATTTGAAAGGTCAATAAAAACAAAAGTACTTAAATTATTGTTTTAATTTTTTTAAAGCTATATGAGAATACAATTTCCCAATTTTTTTCATGCTGTCTTGAAAAATGACTTCAGATCAATGGCGACCCCCATTGTGCATACACTGATGAAGTCGATTTTAGAAATTGGTATCCACTCGTTGCAGTATATCAATCGGTATGTTGGCAATGGCGTCGCGAATGTTGTTCTTGAGGTGTGCTATGGTCCGTGGTCGATCGACGTAAACCAGGGATTTCAAATAACCCCATGAAAAAAAACGCATGAGCTTTGTCACTGAAAAAATGACCGCGTCTTCAGGCAGGTTGTCAATCAGCATATCACATGCATTTTGACGGGCAACAAAATCGTGTTCAGTCAATTCTTGAACAACAGCCAATTTATAGGGATGAAATTTAAGGTCTTCATGGAAAATTCGTCGAACAGTGGAGTCAGAAATTGCCATAGCAGCTGCCTGTTTGCGAGCTGAACGCCGGGGAGAGCGCACAACTGACTGTCTCACTCTTCCGATATTTTCTGGATTTCTGATGGTTCGTTGAAGTCCATTTCTTGGTTTAGCGACACTTCCACACTCCTGTAATGAGTTAACCCACGAAAGAATCGAATTACGGCCAGGAACGAGTCTGTGAGGAGGAATTTCAAATCGAGCGCGGAAGGCAGCACGTTGCGTAGAAATAACAAGTGATCGACCATTAGAAAAGAAGCTCTCAACTGCGAAGGCCCGCTGCTCTCTAGACCACAGCATGATGGCTACTTAATTGATCGAGAATAAAATTGGGAACTTCCCCCTCCAGATGCGCCCCCTCCTACCCCTCTAAACGACCAATTCACCGCGCAGGATTTTTTCAAATAAGTAAGTTTCTCTGGCGCCTCTTGTATTTAATAAATATAGGTATAATATTTTCTTTCATCACAAATAAAATCAGGTAACAGAATAAGTCTTTGATGTATAGTCACTTACCAAAGGTATTTTCTTTTATCTTTGACTATTCTATTTCTTTTCAGGAAGAAGTTCAGATGAGCTGAGAAATCCGAGAGAAGAAAATAGCTGGATTGAAAATACAGTGCTGTCTTGCTGGCTACCAAGCCTAAGGTACCTCGTGGTTCATTTTTCTCTACAATTCATGCATTACAATTAATTATTATTTACAAGATTTTATAGACTGAAAAGAGGCTTTTATTTCAAGTGAATTAATCTCTTTAGATTGAGTCCGACTTGGAAATCACTTGAAAATTGTTCGAAAAAGTGATTTGATTGACTTTTTGAAAATAATTTAGGGTTTGAAGTCACCAAAAACTTTTCGTTTCTGATAGTGTCAGGGTACAAAATCAGTTGAAATTTATTTGAAAGTGATAACGTTTTTGAAGTGAGCGTGTCATCACAAAAAAAATCGGGGAATAGAAGAAATCCTTGTTTTTCGAATAAATTGTGATTACAGATTTTGAGTGTACAGAATCCCGTTGAAATTTATTTGAAAGTTTTTAAAGTAAGATTGTCATCTCAAATAAAATCGGGGAACAGAAGAAGGCCTTGTTTTTCGAATAAAGTGTGATTACAAATTTTGAGTGTATAGGATCCCACCTAAATAATTATATAGTTGGAATTAGATAGGGTGTCTAATGATAGTCATTGTCTAGATCAATATTGTAGATCAAGTTTAATGTCCAGTCTCTTAGTCTATAGTGTACATTTTGTTTCAAATGATTGATAATTTGAATGATCAAAAAGCTATTGATCAAATTATTTACTATTTAATCGATCAAAGATCTGTCGACCCATTCTTTAAAATAAGTTATTGCTAGTAAAAATGTGTGAAGTTCTACTTCGAGAATTTGGTTTGAGGTTTCAGTTGTAATATTGGTTGAATTTGGATAAATAGTTTTGTACTTGTTGACAATTTTAAATTTCTTGTCAGATTCCTTTTGGTTAATTTCTTAATGTTTACTGGGTTTTGTTTTTGTTTTGCCTAAAATTGATCTACTTTTTTTCTAAATCTTGAACTAACTCAAGATTTAATTTCCGATTCCATCATTATTTTGAGATCTTTATTGATTGTCGTTTATTAACGTAATTTAAGTAATTGAAAGTTGTCACTTTGTAAAAGGCTAGTCTTCATTCTAGTAATCTTTGTCTAGAATTGAATAGTAATTAGTCAGGTATAGAACTATGGACAAATAGGCTACAGTAACCATAAAAATATATCTTCATGGGTTGATAAATATATAATTAGTACTGGATAGTTTATAATAAATGTGCATGTTAATATACCGGATCTCTTATGTCAGTATGACATTGATTAATTCTCTGCTTATTCAAAATGCTATCATATTAACTTTTTGACTCTATTTTGAAAAATATCTGAACAGCTACTAATTACTGATCAATATCTATTCTGAAACTTGAGTTGCATATTTGAATATCTACTCTATTTTGAGATTATATCTGAACAGCTACTAATTATTGATCAATATCTATTCTGGAACTCGAGTTGTATATTTGAATAGATTATAGCTCAATAGATTGGGAATCATTTAAACTGAATCATAACCAAAAACCTTGTTCTCAATCTCGTTTGAATCTATGAACAACGTAATATGTATGCTGCACTACTATCCATTTAGATTTAATTTCTAGTGTGTTTAATTGATGATAATTTTCAATTTTGTTGGGTTGTAGCTGAATATTTCCCAGTTCTTGTGTATTGCTAATATTATTATATTACGAATGAAAAGTTTCACAAAAATAATTGTCCAATAATCGAATGAAAATAATATTTATTTGATGTGCGATTTTGTAGTTGATAAGTTTGTCCCGTTTTGAAAGTAATTAATTTAATCAGGAAATAACTTTTGGAGTAGTCAAGCTGCTAAATTCCGTATGTATGTAGTAATATAAGTTATGATGAAAAATAAGTTTATGTGTTATTTGATTTGATATCCATCTCAAACATTGGTTTTGGATTTGTAATTTCCAATGTGTAGATCAATGACCAGGGCATTCTTGGATAGATCATGTCGTAAGGACATACACTATATAGCCATACTTTGACTAATTGTCACAAAAAACTAATAAGCACAGTTAACATGAGTGTTTTACTGTTCTTATTCAAATTCAACTGTTGTATCGACAACGTTTTATCAAGTGACACTTCTAAGTTTCACTCAAATCAAGCAATGTTTATAATTGAAGCCGTTGACATAGAGTGATTTCATATTAAATCTTATCAGATCTCAAATTGTATTAGTTTATACCAAAGCTGTTGGATTAGATATGTAGCTTCGGTTTCGTTTATTAGGAGTACAGTTAAGCTCAATAGATTTTGAGAAGTACAGTTAAGCTTAATTGATTTTGAGATGGAACCTCCAGCTGTTCCGTTTTAGTTTGAACTCACTCTGTGTTATCGTCTCGTTGGACGTAACCGTTCTATCATTGATAGAAACACAAAGCAAATTTAATTCATATGAAACTGAAATCAATTCAGTTTCCCATATGAGGCTAGGGCCACACGAGCGCACAAAGTGCGTCCGTTGCAACTTACGTTTTGCGGCGGTCGCCAATGACACCACACGAGCGTTGAGTGTGGTGCGTCAACGTCAGTTGGCTTTACGCAATGGAACCAGACGAAGCAATAACTTTTGCATGTCTCGACGTGCGTTGTAGCATTTCTGCGCAGTTCAAAAATCATCGTCCGTTACGACTTCGGTTACTTGGTACGCACGTACCTCGTGTGTTGTCACCAATTCACTTCTATGTATTTCTACAACGGACGTCAAAAAGTAAGTTGCAACGGACGCACTTTGTGCGCTCGTGCGGCCCTAGCCTTAAGCAAATTTAATTCATATGAATAAACTGAAATTATGTCTAATCTGAAGTTATATTTTAATGACAATATTTTGGTAATTGATAAAAGATGTTGATTTAAAATCAACATTCTCATTCAAATAAAAATTACTCCTGTTTTTATTTGACAATGCTTGACAGTTGTTGACAAATGAAGTCAAAATATGAATTTTAGCTTAAACTAATCATATTTTTCTCTTCTTAATGATGAAATAAATTATGAAATCTTGAATTGAAATCAAATCTAACCTTATATTTGTATGGCACAGGCGTATGCTGCTATGCAGTGCTGAGTATTGCTGTGCTGTGTTGGTGAGGGAGAGAGAGAGTTGGTGTGGGAGAAGGAGGGAGTGATGGAGAAGGAGGAGGGGTTGGGAGAGAGAGAGAGAGAGAGGAGATTGCTGAGATGCTGAAGCGGTGCTGATAGCTGATTGCTGTGTCAGCTGATAGCTGATTGCTGTGCCAGCTGATAGCTGATTGCTGTGCCAGCTGATAGCTGATTGCTGTGTCAGCTGATAGCTGATTGCTGTGTCAGCTGATAGCTGAATCAGCTGATTGCTGATAGCAGAAGCCCAGTGGCCGAGCAGTATTGCAGCATCGCTAAGCAGAGCAAGGGGTTTGAAATTTTTGATATTACTGGGTGTCCCTGAAGTTTTGGGGGATTTTGAATAATAGAGAGCGTTCCTAAAGTTGTGGACCCTATTTGAAAATAACTGGGTGATCCTAAAGTTTTGGGATATTTTTGAAAAACACAGGTGTTCCTCAAGTTGTGGCACATGTATGAAAATAGCTGGGTGTCGTTAAAGTTTAGGGGCCTTTTTTAAAGATATAGTGTTCCCTAAATTGTGGAACCGTATGAACTGGGTGCCCATAAAGTTTTGAGGCTTCTTTGAAAGATATACAGTGTTCCTAGAGCATCTTCCCCAAAGTTTTGAGGTTTGTTTAAAATATGTGGATATCTCCAAATTTCTAGGGCTTATTTGAAAAATATATGGTGCCCCTAAAGCTGTGGGGTATTGTATTTATAGTGTTGGGGTTTATTTTTTTATTTATTTATAATTTCTACAAAGTAGCACTGATTGGGAGAGAAAAACTAAGGATACTCCTTGTACTATTTAAAATATGTTTGTTTAAAATATGTAGGAATCCCCAAATTTCTAGGTATTATTAGAAAAATATATGGTGCCCCTAAGCTCTCGTTTCAGAAGAAATAAGAAATGTAGGTCGGTTTTTGTTAATTTGATAAGATACGACAACCGAGAAAAAATTTAATTAAATAAACGAAGACATACCTTCAGGAATTTTGTGAAGTATTTCAAAGTTTGAAAGCTTGTAGCTCGGCTACAATACAGTGTAGGTTAGCTACAATACAGTGTAGGTTAGCTACAATTCAGTGTAGCTTAGCTATAATACAGTGTAGCTTAGCTATAATACAGTGTAGCTTAGCTACAATACAGTGTAGGTTAGCTACAATTCAGTGTAGCTTAGCTATAATACAGTGTAGCTTAGCTACAATACAGTGTAGCTTAGCTACAATACAGTGTAGCTTAGCTACAATTCAGTGTAGCTTAGCTATAATACAATGTAGCTTAGCTATAATACAGTGTAGCTTAGCTACAATACAGTGTAGCTTAGCTACAATACAGTGTAGCTTAGCTACAATACAGTGTTGTAGCTTAGCTACAATACAGTGTTGTAGCTTAGCTACAATACAGTGTAGTGTAGCTACAGTTGAGCGACTGTCGTTCTAGTCGTCGCTTAGGAACTCCACCTTAAGGGGGCCCCTTGGGGATAAGACAAATGCAAATAAGATAAGATAAATGCAAATTTTATCATAAGACTAGCAATGATAAAATTACTAGCAAATTTACTTGGGAACTGTTATGTACTATGGTACACCTGGGAACGTGGGAAGTAGGCTACTGGAATTTTGAATTTATTTGTTGAAACATTGCATAAATTGCTTTAGTACTCTTCTGTTGTAATACAAGCTGGATAGAATACACTCCAATAAAGCGAAAGTTTGAAGAATTGCCCAATTTTGTAAATGGATACGGTAAGTATGATCGTTTTATAACTTGTTAATTTCAATAATTTTGTTGAAGTAGTTATTTGAATCTGAGGATGCTATATGAAGTCCTTGATTAAGGCTGTGCAAAGGCTGAAAATAAACTTTGTAATCGTGATATTTTTCAAAGTTTTTCGATTTGTATATCATTAAGCTATCAAAATGAAAAAGTTTTCACAGGAAAACATTTTTTCCGATCATTACTTTTTGAGATATGAGCGCCTAAAGTTTAAATTTTTGGGACAGAACATTTCAAATACGGTAAGAGATGAATGCATGAGATTTAGAGTATAGATTCTTCATGGTATTGTTAATCTAGTAAAACAAAAAAATTCTGAAAATATCCATTTTTAAGATGGTTATTCAATTTACTAAAAATAACTTATTGTTGAGCTATTTTTGGTAAATTGAATAACTTTTTCAAAAATGGATATTTTCAGAAAATTTTTGTTTTATTAGATCAACAATTACATGAAGAATCCATCATCCAAATCTCATGGATTTATATCTTACCGAATTTGAAATGTTCTGTCCCAAAAATTCAAACTTCAGGCGCTCATATCTCAAAAAGTAATGATTGGAAAAAAATGTTTTCCTGAGAAAACCTTTTCATTTTGATAGCTTATACAAATCGAAAAACTTGAAAAATATCACGAGTAGGAAGTTTATTTTTAGCCTTTGCACACCCTTAAATTAACCGCACTGTTGACACACAAGGACACATCTTGAAGTTATTCATAAAGTGATTATTTATGAAAATTTCAAAAATTGAAATTAATTCAGGATACTAAAGACATTGAACTTGACATACCGGTTCTCATATCATTCTATGACAAGTCTCCATAAAACGTATTGTAGATAGATCTTGGTTTTTATTAACTGTTGATTTGAAATCTAACATCACAATACGGTAACGGATAGGAAGGGCTATAAGCCTGTTTTTCTGTTTCCAACCATGTTATGATTAAGTTGGTCAATCATTTTATGTTGTTTTGTCATTGTTGTTAAATAAATCAAGAATTTGAAAGTGCAATATATTGGCTTTGGAAAATGATCAATTTAGTATTCAACACTTGAAATACGTTCAGTATTAATTTCAATTTTCACTCATCTATTCTTAATTCTTTCTGATCACTCAAAGCTCATAATTATTATAAAAGATTCTGACAGACTTCAATTACTTTCACATAATAACTTTGTTGAAATACGTACAGAGTGACACAGAATAACGGGAACTTTTTAGAAAGCCATAAAACATTGGTGGGAAGAGCAAAAATCATTTTATTCAAACTAATTTAAAGTTTAAGACTTGTCATTTGAGAATTATTAATAACATCTATCACTTTTTGACAATTACTTCTTCAAGATGGCTTCCTCCTGAACGAATACACTCTTGAAATCTGTGTTGACGATTCCTCATTGATCGCTGCAACATCTGTGTTTCCTGGTCCCATGATCTGTCCACCTGCGATTTTCTGTTTGTGGAGCTATCTCAAATCAAACGTTTTCACAACTTGACCAATAACTGTGGTTGAATCATAACAGACAATTCAAAATGAAATTAACAACATCCCAGCTGAAATGTTCAGGAATCGTCAACACAGATTTCAAAAGTGTATTCGTGCAGGAGGAAGCCATCTTGAAGTAATTGTCAAAAAGTGATAGATGTTATTAATAATTATTCTTAAATGGCAAGTCTTGAACTTCAAATTAGTTTGAATAAAATAATTTCTGCCCTTCCCACTAATGTTTTATGACGTTTTTAAAAGTTCCCGTTATTCTGTGTCACTCTGTATAAGCTACCAAAATTTCTACCGAATATAGTTGTTATTAATATATTTATCATTGCTTGATAACTTAATTCACCATATTTTCTCAGTTACAGCTCGTCAGCTCATTTCTGCATTGATCCATCAAGGGACCAGAGGTCAAGGGACCTCTTCCATCTAATAACTAACTCCCCTTCAATACTGGATTCTTAACTCTTGACAATTTATTTGTATAGTACAATTCATATAATTTGGCAGTATGTAGATAATTTGTGGATGCTACATCTGTACAACTTGACTTCTGCAAAGTTATTCGAATTGTACTATAAGGCTCAACTCATACTTACGCGACTCAGGTCGAGAAGAGACTCGACTAGTCGAGAGCATGTGTTTTCAAATGGTGACGTCGCGGAGACTAGAATCGACTGGTCTGAGTGTCACCATTTGGAAACACATTCTCCCCACTAGAGTCGAGTCTCTTCTCGACCTGAGTCGCGTAAGTGTGAGTTGAGCCTAAATCAATGAGTTGAAATCCATGCAATCTATTTCAGGTTGATATTTTTATGTTTTGTCTATGTATCAATTTTTTGATTTGAAAATATATAGGATTTTACAAGTGAATAGTTTTCTAATCATTATCCTGTGTATAATATCATACTAGATGTTATTATAATGAGGTTCACTTTCAGCGTTGAATGGGAAGCATTAGAGCTATTCAGAAGATATGCTGACAGGTTCAAGTGATTATCACTCTTATTTGATTAAGGCTAGTTTCACATTCATTCGGTTCGTTTTCGGCAAATTCCGATAAGTGTGAAACGGTAATTCGGTTTAAATTTGGTACCGAATAGAAACCGCATAGAACAGAACGCCCACTTGACTCTAATAAATTCCATCAGGTTTCAATTCGTTGCTAGCGAGAGGCTACTTTCACACACTTTCGGTTCGGTTCGTTTTCGGCAAATTCTGATAAGTGTGAAACGATGATTCGGTTTGAATTCGGTACCGAATAGCAACCGCATAGCACCGAACGCCCCCTCGACTCGAATAGGTTTCATTATATTCGAATTCGTTGCTAGGGGAACAGGAAAAAACAAAGTCTTTTACACACGCTTGCCTTTTACTTTCCTTGACCTATTACCATAGGTAAGGAAAGTATTGCTTTCCGAAAAAAATTAAGGTACCCCAATTTATAAATTTCTATACGTTTCAAGGTCCCCTGAGTCCAAAAAACTGGTTTTTGGGTATTGGTCTGTATGTGTGTATGAGTGTATGTGCGATTGTGCGTCTGTGTACACGATATCTCATCTCCCAATTAACGGAATGACTTGAAATTTGGAACTTAAAGTCCTTTCACTATAAGGATCCGACACGAACAATTTCGATCAAATGCAATTCAAGATGGCGGCTAAAATGGCAAAAATGTTGTCAAAAACAGGGTTTTTCGTGATTTTCTCGGAAACGGCTCCAACTATTTTGATCAAATTCATACCTAAAATAGTCATCGATAAGCTCTATCAACTGCCACAAGTCCCATATCTGTAAAAATTTAGGAGCTCCGCCCCATCAATGCAGATAGATTCCCAATTATCAGGCTTCAGATACAATTGAAACAAAAAAATCAAGTGGAGTAGATTGAGCATGAAAATCTCTACAATTAATGTTCAGTAACATTTTCACCTAAAATTGAAAATAAGCTTTGAATTCGAGAAAATGTAATCACATTACAAATAATAATAATTAATAATATAAATAATTGCAAATTATTGTTGATTCTATTAAATCATTCACTATGAAGAGATAGCAGACCTCATGTGTGTCTCCAGCGTTATTGCCCTGTCACCAGCTGACTCAAATTTTGAATAGTAGCTTTGAGATGCACGGGAACACTAGCGTCAGGTGATCAATTTTCATAACGGCAAGGAAAGTTGTGTGAGTGCGCCACACCAGATTTTTTTGTTTTTATTTTAACCTGATATCGTGATAATCTGTTTCAAAAATTTGGTCAATCCATTTCTGTTAGTTCACAGAAACATTTTTTTCTCAATGAATAGTTTGCTGAAAAAATATGAAAGATATAAATTAAAACTTAGGGAGAATTTTTTTCCACGAATATTACATGATTTTTCATCAATGGAGAGAAGAGATGAGGTTTATATACCATGTGACAAAACAAGGAACACGTTTTTGATTTAAAAAAATAATCTCTCTGAAGATCCAAAATTGACATAATCAAAAAGGAACTATTCAAATATTTCACAATTTTTAATTAACTTTGAAATTTTGTTGTTCAAGAAATAACATCTTACAATTTAACACCAGCTGTTATATTTAAATATACCAGCATGAACTGTGAAAATCCAAACACAGCTTTGTTTGAGAAGAAAATACCTAATTAGAACCGTACGAATTAAAACCTGACATGTGTGAAAGCCTCATTCGTTTTCGGTAACGAACCGAACCGAATCGAATGAAACCGAAAGCGTGTGAAGCTAGCCTTAGGGCCGTTCGCACAGTGACAGTTTAAACCAAATTTCATTTTAAAATGAATTAAATCCGTATCAAGTCTCGTTTGTTATAATGTGTTACATTTTGAGTTTAAGCCACCAGCTGATTAAATTCAGTTTAAGCTTTGACTGTGCGAACGCCCTCAGTGTCCTCCAGTCAAAACCAATGTTTTGTGTTACAGTGAAGGTAATGTGGTATATGGCGTTGGATCGGATCTGTATTCGTATTGTAGTTAGTATATTCGGTATGAACAGAACAGGTATGTAGAGTTCAATGACTTCAGTATTTCTGAATATTAATTTCTTGATGTTTAAATTTTCTTGAATAATTACGTTACAACTTCTAGATGTCTCCTTGTATTTCAACAGTGTGTCTAATATATTTAATATACATATTGAATAAGGGCCAAGCCACACGAAGCGTTTTCAGACGAGTCGGCAGGGCAGGAAGCTGATTGGGTTGGGAATCAGCTGATAATCAGCTAATCGGAGAGCTTCCTGCCCTGCAGAAACTGTTGAAAAACGCTCCGTGTGGCTTGGCCCTAACAACCCTACCTTTTCAAGAAGTCTCATTCCAAACCAAAGCTTCCAATATATCTGCTTTAGACCTTATAGGAAGTTCAGAATGGTAATAACAACAACTCAATAAAAACAACTAGGATAATATACTGATAAAAACACCTATATTATTAAAAAACATTCATTATAGTGGTCATTACAAAATTGGATGGATACTAATTAATTCAAGTTTACGAAAATTGTCACATTTAAATATAAGTATGTATAATATACAATCAAATAAAGGTGTTTCACAGTCAGTTGATGATTGCATTATTGTTCATCACGTTGACACTAATATAATAAATCGATCACTGTTAGTTCCTGTGAAGCTAATGAATTATGAATACCATTACTCTTATGGGAGTGTTCATACGTTTGCAGTCTTCCCAATCAATTTTTGCTGTGCTGGACAGAATGAATATAATTGACTCTTATTGTAGTATTCACACATTTGTAGTCCGCCGATGTGTGAACACTCCCATCACATCTAATTGTATATTCTCTTTCTGTTCAGCAGAGCGGAACTTTATTGATTGGAAAACAACGCTTTTCACTCTAAGGCTCAACTCACTCTTACGCGACTCAGGTCGAGAAGAGACTCGACTCTAGTCGTGAGCATGTGTTTGACAGTCGCGGAGACTAGAATCGACTGGCCTGAGTGTCACCATTTGAAAACACATGCTCTCGACTAGAGTCGAGTCTCTTCTCGACCTGAGTCGCGTAAGTGTGAGTTGAGTCTAAGCCCTACACTTTTTAATCGGAGATCAAAATAATGTGATCGACGTTTAATCCTTGATTAACTAATCAATCGTCGTCAACATCGTCACGATTGGCCTTAGCTCCAATGGCCACTTTGGTCGCCCCAATCTTCCTGTCCTTTTTTTAGCCGATCTCTGATTAGTTCCGCTATCGCCCGCTGGGTGCGCTTTTCGAGACGTTCCAACTTTTTCGCTACATCTCGTTTCAAGTCCCAGTCGGGTTTTCGGGGCGCTAGGTTCGATAGGTCCTGAAAAACGTACATTCGTTCAAGAATCACAGTTATAACTAGAATTACTTATAGTGAGGTCCACGTTATAATGACAGTATTTGATCAACTTAGCTTTCGCTATCCTTGTCTATTATTCGACAAAGCCGGTGTTACTATCCTTTTCTAGGTCCACAACGATGCCAATTATGTTTTTGACAGTGTAGAAATATAATTAATTAATGCAGAGAATCGGCATCGCTATTCTTCTATCTTTATCCACTGCCATTATAACGTGGACCGCACTATAGCAATATCCCTAGTGAGATTGATTGATTGAGTACTTTATTTATGTAGATTACAATATATACTGGCTTATACACTTATATACAATAGCTTACAATACAGCAAAATTATAGATGAATTTACATAATATAGACTAAGAAAATAATTATTGAACTGTATATGATATGAAAAAGCAATTTGTAATATAATAACTATAGATAATAATCATATTGTTATGCATCTACATAAATTGGCGGAGCTTTGGACATATCAATGTCCATTCTTCGGAACCATGAGAGTCAGGGGATCAATATAATAGCGGCTATCAGCTGTCGGGGTTACACAGAATTGGAAATTCCATGTACATTTGAGTTCCGGATATTTCCAATTCCGTATTCCCGTAGCCACTACTAATGTCCCTGTGTACAGCATCTGATTGTTTATTTTCTATCCTTGTCCATCATTAGGTGGGCCGTCCACTAGAACCGTTTTCGTCCGAACTAGCATCGGCCGAAAACTACCGAACGATCCCCCAACAAAGAAAGGAGTAGATTCTCGTCCATTGCAACAGGTTCATACGGCCGATCAATTTTTAGATCCGAATTGAATGGGATTTTCCGGCTCTATCCGGCCGAACTAACTAGACGAGCTGAGACAACAAAGTGGTGTTCCTAACCTGAAATTGTTTCACTGTCTTGTTTGTTTTTTGAAGTTGTTCTGTTTCATAAAGTTGTAAATATGGACAATGAAGAGTTGATAAGTTTGGTTCAAGATCATGTTTCATTGTGGGATATGAGGGACAAAAGATCAAAATATCATTGTCGTGATATTCAAAGGAATCTGTAGAAAAAAATTGTTGAACAAATAGGATCTGAAGAAGAAGAATATTGTAATGAATAACTAATTTAGTAGATATTTTTTTATTCAATTTTCAAAATCTCAATATAATCTTTGTTTATGAAAAATGTTGGTGGCTATGATAGTAGTTAATTCAATAATTGGCAACCAGCCAACTACTGAACTAGACTGACGTAAACTGTTCAAATGGAGAACCATATTCGGCCGAATTAACGGCCGGCAGATTCGTCCGATCCAACGGCCGAACGGATCGGTTGAATACGGTTCTAGTGGACGGTTACCCTTAGGTAAAGCAGATAGCTTCATCCTTTTCTAATTCCGCACCGTTGCCATTGCATTGTTAGTAGGCGATAAAAAAATGAAATGATTTACCAGATTATTTGATTGTAGAATTGCTTTACATTCAACACTCTCAAACTTGAAGCTAGCTTCGCCACTCCACTATTTTTAAACCAAAGCTTCTCATTCAAATTTGAATTGAATAAAAGTTTGATAATAGAATAAGGGCTAGACCATATTTTTTGAGGCGTTTTCAGAGTTGGCAAGGCAGGAAGCTCTCCTACTGGCTGATTGGTTTGGCGTCTGGAAACGCCTAATATGGTATCGCCCTTAGAATCTCACTAGAGAATGATCGTTTTCACGCTTACCTTTCGTCGGCCGACGCTCGGAACCATCCTCCGATTGGCTGTTTTCACACTTCCAATTTCTAGCCGGCACGGCACGACACGACAGATATCTCTTTGGCTGATTCTCGATTACGTAAATTTAATCAGCCAATTAGAGAGCTTCCTGTCGTGTAGTGTCGTCGAGGAATCGGTAAGCGTAAAAACGGCCAATGAAACAAATTTTCACCAACAGTTGATTCTTAGCCAATGGGAGGACAGTTCTGAGTGTCTGGCGATAATGGTTAAATATGAAAACTAAGGTTCAACTCACACTTACGCGACTCAGGTCGGGAAGAGACTCGACTCTAGTTGAGCGCATGTGTTTCCAAATGGGTGACGTCGCGGAGACTAGAATCGACTGGTCTGAGTGTCACCATCTGGAAACACATGCTCTCTACTAGAATCGAGTCTCTTCTCGACCTGAGTCGCGTGTGAGTTTTAACTAACTATGTGAAGATACTTACTTCATATACTTACTTTACTGGGTAGAAACACACGAGGCGTTTCTCAGACGAGTCGGCACGGCACGACAGGACGGGAAGCTCTCCGATTGGCTGATTCTCGATATGCCAATAGGGTAATAAAGTCGCTTCTGGGCCCCCCAGGGACGATCAGCCTCTACCAGACATGTCTACCTCTTCAACCTCCTCCTCTTCCTCCACCTGCTCATCGATGGGGGGGGGGAAGAGGTTGACTGAGTAGAGGCGGCTCATTCCTGGGAGGCCAAGCAGCGGTCTAATTGCCCCTACTTACGCCTATCTTAATCCTATCAGTCAATCTTCCTGACTATCAGAGACTTCCTCCTATCTGAGAGTTTCCTGTTCTGTCGTGCCGAGCTGAATCGTCCGAAAAAACGCCTCGTGTCGTCGTGTGTTTCTAGACGTATGAATAACATAAACATTATGTGCTGTATTTAGAATTTTCAAGTGGATTACTCACCAATTCTTCAATGACTACTCTGGTATTGGCGGCTTGTAACTGATCTTTAACTTCCTCCTCGACATTGCCAGGTTTAGCAGCTGGTAGTGAGCTTTCTTTCAGGGTGTCATCTACTGGAACATAGCTTCGGAATTTTGGCCTGGAAAACAAAGAATTATTATTACATGCTAGTAGATAACGTGAGTCATATAATAATAGTAATTAAATACGGTTTTAGTTATTTGTTAAGAAAATCTAAAGGTGCGTACAGATTTACGCGCCGCGAACATGAGCAATTCACTTTCAATCAGCTGATGCCAAGCTTTTTATATCTGTATTTTACCGTTTCTGTAAAAATACAGATATAGTCAGCTGATTAAAAGTGAATTGATCATGTTCGCGGCGAGTATATCTGTACGCACCTTTAGATGATATCATTATAGGCCAGCTTGCGGGTGCAAGCCAACCTACTTGATACCATACGTTAAAATTATACATCCAGCGGTACATAAAGATTTACGCGCCGCGAACATGAGCAATTCACTTTTATTCAGCTGATGCCAAGCTTTTAATATCTGTATCTTACAGTTTCTGTAAAAATACAGATATAGTCAGCTGATTAAAAGTGAATTGCTCATGTTCGCGGCGCGTAATCTGTACGCACCTTTAGAGCGCCAAAGGTAGCTCCAAGCTTGAGGGTGTTGAGTTTTTATGCATGTAATTAAATGATGAATGGAGGAGCAGTAGGTTATGACCTATTTCAATTCTTGCATCACATTACACTCACGCTCCAGCTGGTTAGTCCAACATCCCCAAATTATACCTGACTAGACGGTTGACGTTGCAACGTCGGACAAGTCAGTTAACCAGACTTGTCCGACTCGTATGGTAGCATTCGCCCCGCCCACAACAACCCCATTTACGGCTTTACGTTGAATTAATGGACCTCAAGTTGGGCAAAATGTTTGGTAGTTAATTGCAGAAATTCAACTTACTTGGGTAATGGTTGAGATGGTTTTAAATCATCACCTCCTTTGGAATCTTCCTGTTTTCTTTTTAGTGCTTTCAATCTTTCTTTTCGTTTGAGGGCTTCGTCCTCCAAGGATCCGATTTTTTCTTCTTCCTTGTTTGTTGTCATTGTGAAAACATGCTAAAGTACCGACTTTGATACGGTAAGTTTTGAAAGTATCACAAAAGATTTGATCAACAAATTAAAATAATTTATAAGTAGAGTAATTTCTACAAAAATCTACAATAATTAACCTGAAAATGAAATAACACAGGAAAGAGGTTATATTTGTTGAAATTGTATAAATGGCTACCTATGATCAAGAGAGCTTGGACAAGCCTCGATGGCATTGGTGAATTGAGTGAATTTTCCTCAACGTATCCTGTCTGGACGAAACGAAAATTGTTTGATCTACATTCAACGTATCAAAATGTATTTGAAAGTGTAGTAAGCCGTCCGATCGGGTATGAATAGTTACTTTAGAACTCAGAAGAATTATATTTTCACTGTACACCGGACACGTTCACTGATGCTGATATGTGGGAATACAGTTTTAATCTGTTAATGATAGAAATATGACTCATTATAGTACATTGAAGTGATGGATGGAGAGATAGAATTTAAAATAAACATTTCATTCCAATTAATTTTATAATTATTGTGATACATTGTTAAACTGTGATTGTTAATAGAATTTGAAAAAAATATGGGACACTGTCTGTACTAGTAGTTCTGTGAACAGTAGACCTCACGCAGTATTCTCATCCACAAGTACCTGATTGAAACTATAGACCTTATGGAAATACATCAATAGACTGGCTTCGCCACACATCTCTGTAATCACTTGTCAGCTAATTTATGATGAATAATTCTATAGTCTGATTTTCACTCTAATATTGGCGTATGAAGGATGCTCCTTTTTCCTTTTATATTATCCTTGAAATGCAAAATTTCTAAAAACCTTGTATATACGTCGACGCGCAATTAAAAAAGGAACATACCTGTCAAATTTCATGAGATCTATTACCGCGTTTCGCCGTAAATGTGCAACATATGAACATTTAAACAATAAGAGAAATGCCAAACCGTCGACTTGAATATTAGACCTCACTTTTCTCGGTCAATAAAAGGGCATGCCACACTAGTAGTTCTGTGAACAGTATACCTCGTGCAGTTATAAACCACAGCCTTCTCTTGTACTTGTACTGTCTATAAGAGTTAAATCCTGTCTGTATTACATGTCGGCGAGACCCGAGATATGGGCCCTTGCTATTATGCTAATTCTATTTAATCTCAATTTACTGTGATTAGATAGAACATTTCGGTATGAATGTTATTAAAATTTCTTCTTTCGTAATACATTTTTTATGCTTTTGTACTCCAGAGCGAAGTTAAGTCCCCGATATTTTAGATGAAGAAAAATATTGTTAGCATTGATGTGTTGGTAGCTGTATAATATCATGCTTACATTCAGTCACTCACACCTGTTGAAATGTGAGTGTAAGCGCTGTTATCAGGTCTGGCTGCCGTCGATACGCCAATCCAATCAACCCAACAGAGAACATTCTGTGTTCTCGTGTTGGCGAAAAATCGGTGTGTTTGAAAATAACAAAATGAACTACCATAATGCTGATCTCCTACAAACTTCATTTCTCACTTTTCATGATTCTAGAAATCAATTTCTTTTCAATAATATTCATTGCAATTTTATTCATCAGATTGAAAAATCAAAATGCGAAAAAAATTTCCATCAATAACTCTAAACTACAAACTAGAATCATGGCCTCAGCTTATGGAAAGACAAACTATCTACTAACGTTGATGGAAAGATACATTTTCAAGATGTTCGATTTTTTTGTATTTTAAGTACCTAATTTACAAAACCATTTTCACTATTCATACATGGTACAAAAATCAATTCCATATAAATAATCCACTGTATTCTTGCTTCAGGTTAAATTTAACAGTTTTTTAACCCTTCTACTACCAATAACGTTTTTCACATACACCAAGTGGGGTAACCGGGTTACCCCAACAAGATTTCTGTTTTATATAATTATTTCATATTTTTTCCATCAATTCATCTATGAAATGCATTACAAAAGCTTTTAATATAATTAAAAATAAATTTATTTTGTTGAAAAATTTACTTTCAATCAAAAACTGATAGGACAACAAAATTGAGCATTCTATCATATTGTTGTAGGGGAAATGTTGTTGAATAATTAAATCATGGTTATAGAGAAGCACATTTTTTAAATTTATATTTTAAGTGATCATTATGAATCAGGTTTGGCAAAGAAATAAAAATTTGACATTAAATTTATTTCTTATGTATTCCAATGATGGATGAAATAGGCCTATGCCAAAAAATTGCATGACATGGGTTACCAAGAAGGGTAATAGAGTTACCCCAATGATAAATCTGCTAATAATTTCAAAAATAAGAGGAACGGGATGAATTTATGAGAAAAAAATAACTAAAGTGATATGTTTTTAACAAGTACTCAACGTTTCAATGAAATACATCAACATTATCTACAAAAAATAGACAAAATGTGGGTTGGGGTAGTCCAATTACCCCGCTTGGTAGTCGAAGGAACTCATTCAAAAAAGGCTTCTAATAGATAGTGGCAAGAAATTGTACAATTTTACTCCTGTAAACATCCAGCTTTTTTGAGATCGTGAATACACATGATGAGGTATTCAGTTCTATGTTATTTCTGTGCCTCGTGTTATGATTATGGACTTCAGTGCTAGTAGCCAACTCCCCTTTATAGAGAAGCAGGCTCATCACATAGATGGACGGCAGAGTCAACAGTTTAAGCTTTTTGAAAAGAGGTCTACAATATGAGATCTTTGGTTTTCATTCATTATTATTTCAACTGCCCTTCTCTGAAGCCTAAAAATCTCAATGGACCTACTGCAATTGCCCCATACAATGATTCCATAAGACAATAATGAGAATATCTGAGCATAATAGACATTTAACAAAACATCAACAGCTCCACGCAATCTTCTTAACACATAAAGAAATGCCTTTGGATAATTTCTTACTAGAGTCTCCACGTGCGAGAACCAATTCAGTCTGTTATCAATATTTATATACCTAGGAACTTTAGTGATTCAATACTGCTTGATAAACTATTATTATAACTAAAACTAATATCACAGGTTCTGTCTTTATTAAGTGTAAAGGTGCGTACAGATATACGCGCCTCCAACAAGCTCCGCGCACGCTCCGCAATTGCACCACGCACACTCCGATAATGAACGTAAAGCTGCGTACACATACTCGTGCTTCCAACCCGCATCGAGCACGCTCCTCCCTCGTACCGCCTTCGTACCACCATCGAACCACAGTCGGACCGCCCACGCACCCATCATGAACGTTACGGAAGATGTTAGCTCTTCTTGCGTTCCCCGGGTCGAACTACTCTTGCTCCCCAGTCGATCATCAATCGCTCTGCTGGAGTGACGTTCGGTTGCGGAGCAGAGCGAGAGTCTGTACGCACCTTTACGGGAGATGTTAGCTCTTCTCGCGTTCCACTCTTGCTCCCCGGTCGATCATCAATCGATCTGCTCGAGTGACGTTCGATTGCGGAGCAGAGCGAACGTCTGTACACACCTTTAGATGAATTGCTGAGCACCTATCAGTCACAATATTTTTACTATTTACAAGTAGATGATCCAACTCTAATATGTGGTATTAGCTTTTATTTTTAAGCCCAGGTCATCCGCAAACAAGAAACCCTCTCTGGTAGCACAATCAACATTTGAAGGTAAGTCATTTATATAAACTATGAATAATAGAGGTCCTAGTATGGATCCCTGAGGACTCCATATTAGTATGGAGTATGAGGAGTATCCTAGTATGGAGCCCTGAGGACTCAATACATCATTGCCACTGAACATAAATCCAGATTGATACACAAACTGAGTCCTCCCCTTTAAGTAAGATTTAATCACTCTAACAGACTGAATTTCCAAACCATAATATTCCAATTTTCTTAGTAACAGATCATGGTGAACTGTATCGAACGCACGACTCATATCAAATAATAATAATAATTTTTTTTTCCTTTTTCCTTCGTCCTGGTACCCCCAGAAGAAGGGAGTTTATTACAGAAAATATAACAAACAAAAATGAAAAATACACTTATAAAAAGAAATCTTACAAACAAAAAATGAAGAATGATAAACAAAGCAAGAATGACAAATGATAAAATTCCTTATTAGCATGACCTATTCCACCCTCTAGGTTTCCTAATAATTGCGAAGTATTGCTACAACGCGGACTAGCTACAGTCGGATATGGGTCGGGGTCAGTAGCCGTACTGACAGGTGGAGTTACCGGACCTACACTTCTCCCTCTATCCTGATTCTTTACCCTCTGCTTCTTTCGCGAGATTTTTACTTTCAGGGGAAGAGTGTTTGCCCGTGCCGTTGCTGGCCGATTCGGCCCTCGGCCTTTGGAATACAGGGTGGGTGTTAAGGGAGATTAAGATAACCCTATACAAGGAGACGGATCTGACTATCAGATCCCTACCAATAATTCTATTTATAAAGGTAGTACGCAATCTGAACCAACTGCGAATTGACGGCGAGCAAGCTGTACCTGCAAGCCCGGGATGTGGTTTTTCTATGGGGTTTAAGGTGAGAGCTATAGAGAATAGGGTGCAGGGTATGAGGTATACGGTATAGGGTATAGGGAACAGAGAATCAATAATAAGATTATTATTCTCTACAGCAAATAAATATCTGCTCAATAATCCGCAATCTGAGAATTGCGCTCTAGCTCTCAGCAAGCTGTACCTGCTAGCTAAGTACAGTATATCAATTTCAGTTACGTGGTAATTCAAGCTTAGAGGATAAGGTTTTAGGTGTAGGATTTCTGAATCGCGAGCCTGCAGCTGCGAAAGGATTTTCAGCAATTCTGGAACTGCTAAACAGGATTTCCGCACTAGTCTGATGACTGCGCGCCGGTTATTAAGGGCCAATCTGTAACTGGCTTTAAGGGTATGGGAATCACTCTCAATCGTCCGAAACGCTTTTAAATTAATAGTCAGTATGTCGACTATTATGAGAGGATAGAAAAGATTTTTCACAGACACAGTCTGTAGAATAATATCGGGAAGACAACAGTCTGTCGTTGTCAGGGTAGGAAAGGATTTTTCCAGGATTTTCCACAAGGAAAATATCGAGTCAGAGGCTCCTAATTCAGGAAAAGATTTCAATAGACTTTTCCAAGTAATTGCCAGTCTAAGGATTACCACAAGATCGATCTCTAATCTGCAACTGAGATCACGGGAAAATTCGTGAATTTTCCACAGGGAAAACCAGCAAATAATATTTGCTATTAAAGAAGACAGGCTTCTAAGAATTTTAGAAATGATTCGCGGGTCTGAAAACCCGCGACTAGGACGATCTCGAATCTGGAACTGAGATCAGGAAGGATTTTAACACAGGAAGAATTAAGAGAAAGAAAGAGAAAGGATGCCGCAGTCTACCAACTTCGACAAGGACGAACTCAAGCTGTACCTGAGTTCTCAAGGAAATGATTGGAATTTCCTACTAGGTATACAGCAAGTCAGAAACTGCTAAGCGAATTTAGAATACAGGGCCACTCTATAGTATGAAAACTAAGCAAGGAAAATTTACCATAAATGATAATGATCTCTCTACAAGGATAAAAATCATTCGAGAAAACTTTTCTCAAAAGGAACAGGGATTTTCCCACAAGAATAAAAATTAATTGAGAAAAACTATTCTTAAAAAGGACAGGGATTTCCCTACAAGAATAAAAACTCATTGGAGAAAAATTACTCTTTAAACTGAAGGCCACCTTACTACAGAGAAGGAAAAATATACGGACTACCAGTCCTGACATACAATTACCTGAAATGACGTGGATACTGATACGGAGAATAGCGAACCGATTCCCACTTCCCGTATTATAATTAAAAACGTCGTGAAGCGACAGAGTCGAGACTTATAAATTAAGTACTCAAAAATAATCTGCTATAAGAGCCTAGCTAAATTTCCCCACTCAACTATTTGTAGCGCAAACTTGAGATCCCTTACAGGTTTCAAAACCAAGGATAACTCGTTCACTCCCAGTGATACGAATTTAGGAAAAATAACCAACAAGAAAGAAAATCCCCCAGGAAGTTCTATCTTCAAATACAGTCGGCAATTCAACATACAATATTCCATTCACTAAAATACAGAATAGAATATTAACCCTCTAGTACACCACTATTAGGAGCGCCGCTCGGAACGCAGCCGTACACGAACCCGTTCACCGAACAACTGCTCTCTCCCAGGTCTTTTTGAAGCAGTCCGGGGTCGCTGAAAATTAGGAGGCCGGGGGAAAAGAGCTTCCTGACCAATGAGAGTCTGAAAAGACGATCACGCCACTGGTCATGTGACAGGGTTTGATTCAGCTGCTCCTGATGTTAAGGGTGCAGCAAATGATGACAATACTGCTGATTCATATAGTAGATTAGGCCGGTAAACAATATTTCTATTCCAGAAATTACAAGAAGAATGATACCGACTCAACTCGGTAGCCGAGTGGTAAACAAGATCTGGAAATATCTGGTTAGATGAATCCGCTGCTGATGATTTAAAGGGGTTGACGGCGATGGTGATAATGCATGTACACAACTGCAAATCTAACAAAATATATCTGGAAGTCGATCCTATTCCTATTCTAAAACAGAATAAATTCGCTAAATTATGCATTAGTCGACGGCTCTCCATCCGTCACAAAAATTCACTTTGTGACACCCCACTCCTACTATGGAGGGGGGGGGGGTTGGCGGTGAGAAGAAAATACAGCATCCGAGGTACCGGTTGACTCCGTGTTGAACCCATGATCACACACCCGAAGTACAGCACTCAAGAATGTCAAGCTGAAAAGAAGAATAATTAGTGCAGTAGGTCAGGCTTCCCAAGCCACAAGATAAGCATGACCTAACGCTGAAAAAGAAACAACCTGTTGCTCCAACTATTATAACTGCAATTAGCAATAGACCTCATCGCTTGTTATCTCCCGATAACACCGATAACGACAGCCCCTGGTTGGCAGCAGCTGAATAATAATCTGAAAGAAAAGGAAAAGTAAAACGGCGCAGCACCTGTGAAGAATGAAAAGAAAAAGGAGAAAAAGATAAAAGATGAAAAGAGAACCATTCACCCCTCATATGGAACACATTACAGATCTACCTAATCAATAAAGTACTGTTCCTACACTCGAGCGACTCGGCAACCCACTCCATACATCAGCAATACTACCTATTTCTTTCGCTCTTCTCCGTCGGCCCCTATACCGTTGAAAACTGTAATACGATAAATTATTATCAAAGTCATTCACCCCTGATCTCTTTACCACAGATCGGGTTTTCAACTCTTCTTTCCTACTAAATTCGCTACCGCTACGGCGGTTTTCAATTGAATGCGTTGCACTACAACCTGAGTTAGCTCTATTCAACACGCCCCCCTCTCTCTGAGAAAATCGTGACATTACATCCCGTACCACAACCTTGTCCTGCCTATTCTTAATATTTGAAGCATTCCCCTGCTTCTCTATATTTTTAGGACAGGTATAAAGTTTAATAGATTCAACTCTTTTATGGAGCTTTACTTTTTTCCCGCTTACAGGAGCTTCTTCAGAGATAGGTGAAAACTTTTCAAGTTTTCTTACAGGGTATTTATCTACCTTCTCCATCCCGGAGACAACTGATAATCTACCCTCATCATCCCTACTCCTCAAGCGAATACCATGAGGCTGTAACTCTATTACAGCTCTCATATCACGGAGATTTTTCAATCCTAAAACCATTCGCGATTTTATATCGGGTGTGATAGATACCTTCCAATTATAATTTTTCCCACAAACGATAACCGGTAATATGGGCTCCCCCTCTACTCCAAGCCGGTTAGCTACTTCAGAAGAGATAAATGTTTTATCTGTCGTCGTATCAATTGAAGCATTGAGATCCATTCCACCTACTCCCACATGGACATAAATCCCATCTCCATCACTCTCACTCTCCCGTCTCTCGCTAGCTACTGTAGCAACTTTTGAGATACAAGACTTAGACATCCCTTCACGCTTTAAGCTACCTGTTACTCCATTATCTACTATACTAGGTTCCCACTCTACAATTCTATTACGCATTTGAATATTCATATTATGATGCTTCATAAATGACACATCGTGGGAAAGCCCCTCTACAACTACCGGTTGAAATGAAACTAAAATATTTTCTACTTTTATATTAGTTATAATTTTTGTGGAAAAATTATTATACTTCCCATTAGTTAATATTTCATGATGACTACAATTTTCTTTTCTAACACACCCTACTTGCTCTAACACTTTAAGAGCTTTTCCACTAATACAGGATACCTCTACTCCCATATCTAACAGTGCAATAAATTTTTGCCCTGCAATTTCTACGTCAATAAAAATGCGCTCATCCCCCAACTTTGACCTCGTACTTAAAACACGTGATAACTTCACTACAGCGATTCCTGATACCTTATTGGTTTGTGAGACACATTTACAATAATCAAAAATTTCTCTACACTTTTGACAACTAGAAATTTCGGGACAACTCGACTTCCAATGCCCTACTTTATTACAATTCCAACACTTAGGCTCTTGGATTTCTCCTACCTTATTTTCTCGCGCTTTTGGCGCGGCTTTAGACTGAAAATCACTCCGTTTTTCTTCTTCACTTTTCGTGCTTTTCAGAGATAACCTCCCGTTCCTCTCTTCAGCACGAATCGCCTCATACTCTCTGGTTACATCTAACAACTCATCTACATTTTTAACCCCTACACTACGAGCATATAATTTATACCCCAGTAATAAGTTCAAATACAATCTTTGGAACATCCTATCCCCCTCATAACTACCTAACCGTCTCATCAAGGTAAGCAAGGCCTCAGCATACTCATCAGCCGGTTCGCCCTCCCTCTGCTTCCTTGCAATGATCTGACTCTCAAGGTCGTTACTATAAGAATGAGGATAATAACGGAGTTTAAATGCCTCTACAAAATCAGCCCACGTCCTCCACTGGGAGCGACGATTCCGCATCCAAAGTAGGGCCCCTCCCTCCATCAGCTCCGGCAAGGCTATAAGAGATTGCTCCCCAGAGATCCCATATGCGCCCTGGAGTTCCGCGAGCCTCTCGATGAAACTGGGAGCATCCGATACACCATCAAAATGTAAATTCCAACTTCTTACCTTGTCGCAGACTTCTCCCTGACTATACGTGCCTGAAGAGCGGGACAGTGCCGGCTCTGTACCTGGTTGAGAGGCAGCAGCGGTCCGGGATCGAAGGTGCTCGACCATCCTCCTCCTCAGTTCCTTCACAGTCCCCGCTGCCGACAGGCCGAGACTCTCTAGGTAGCCGACCAACCCCCTCACCACCACTGTGGAAGGGGAAGGGGAAATCTATTTTTAGAACACC